>NC_081348.1:57734859-57848369 GCF_029784015.1 Lycium ferocissimum | reverse complement strand
TTGGGAAAATACCTTAATAACTCTCCCAAGGCTATAGGGTCCCCTGCCAATCCCCTTTTTGATCTTGAGCAAACATGTCTTTGATTTCTTTTGGGGTAGGCTTGTGAGGGATGAGGATATTTTGAGCCAACTTCTTTTTGGACCTGTTAGCTCTTCTTACGCTTTCCAAGAAATCTCTAATCTCTTCTAAAGTGCGAGTCATCTCGTTTCTCCAAATTTGAACACCATTCTCGTCATTATCCAATAACCGGTAATGATCTCTAGCAAACCGGCATCCCAAATATATTCATCACCGAGGGTGATGCTCCCATGCAACCCTTTATCTCTTTTCTTCGATCATTAGTCGAACCTTCCCACCACATCACTAAACACAGTGGTGGACCACAATCATATCAAAGCATATTAGGAGACATCCGCAAGACGAATATCGTTAGTCCCCCCGTCCCCGAGACGTAATTTATTTCACACAAGGCACAATAATGCTTCCAAATAAGCAAATGGAGATTGCGGTTGTCTTCCGTGTTTTTACACTATCCGAACACGGTAAGGTGTCTATCCTTTTCCAGATCTCGTAGGTACGAGATACCCAAAGGCGTCTATGGTCGCATGCACTATACTTGATGAGATTTTGACTTAAACTCTACGTTAATTATTCTAGAGTGGTTTTCAAACAAATGACACAGGTTACCCAAGCGGACAAGCTGGGGGTGAGCTCTCTAAGGCTGTGGGAAGACCGCATGCCCACTCGACCTTAGAGACCTCCAAGAAATATGGCAAAAGGGTTTTTTAGTGAAGGTATGACAGCAACTCATCCCGCGTCGTCACCCTTTGGAAAAATATAAAATAAATGCCAAGAGTGGCGGAGTATGCATGCATGAATGACAGTTATAATTTTTGTGAAAATTTAAACATATAAACAATTCATATCATACAAACACACAAATTATTGGAACCCTTATGGTTAGAACCTTAAATTATTCCCCAGCGGAGTCGCCATCTGTAGCGGTTCGATATTTTTTTCGATTCGGATTTGCACTTGCCTCATTTAAAAAGGAAAGTATCCCGGGTAAGTACGGTTGTCAATCGTACCGAGAAAAAGGAAAAATATATCTTTATGTGATGGTGCTCTAAATGGATATTGTTTAGAGTCACCACCTAATTTTTAGGAAATTAGGAAAACCAATTCGAAAAGGGTTCATTTAAAACGGCTAGATTTTAAAAGAAACCTAATCTAACCAAAGTATGGGTAAGGGTTGTGGTGATCCCTCGGGACAGGTGTTAGGCACCCCGGTGTTGACACCTAATTTTGGGTCAACGTGCTTAAAATCAACGTTTCGGGTGGTCTTGATTCGTTAAAGAGCACGAAATAGCTTTTTACACATTTTTACATTTTTCGATAATTTATTGATGATTATCCTTATTTTAGGAATTTTATCAATTTATTGTCATTTTTCAAGAATCATTATTTTGCACATATACAATGTAATACTACCATTTTTTGTGCAGTTAATAATCGTTTCTTAATTTTATAGCACGTATATTTTGATATCTTACACATTAGTATTTATATTGTATACATACATTATTATTTATACATATATTAGCTAACTATATTTTAGTACAATCCGTCAGTACATAGAAAAATCGAAGTAATTAATCTTAAACGCGGAGAAAAATTCGATCAAATCAAGATCTTGTCACCTTTTAAAAAGGTGACATTTGAAGTGATGGATTGGGTTCTTCATCCCTTGGTTAATACATTTTTAAACATGGGTTAAAAGGGGTTAAGGGGACAAGGAGGGGGGGGGGGGGGGGATTTCTTTTATTTTTTGACAAAAGAGGGTATTTATTTACATTATAAGAAAGAAAGGGGTTAATTTCATTTTGATCTTCTATGCACACAACACAAATAATTTTCAGATTTTGCCCTCTTCTCTTCTAAACCTAATAAAAATATCCTCTCCACTTCATCCTCCTCCCTCAGCTGCCGCCAACCCGTCCACGTCGGAGCTCCGAGCTCCGATGAACGCCGACCACACCTCTTTCTCCGGCTACGACCCAAGCAACACCCCCACTTCTCTTCCCTGACTCACTACTTCTTCCTCCTTCACTTTCCAAGATTTCCTCCTCCACCGTCCGACGTGATTTGGCCAATCACGTCAGAGCAGCCAACAAACACCTCACTCAACCAAACGCCACCACCACGACCCCTTTATCTCCCTGTTTTGCCTTGACAGATTTGGATCGGCTTTCTTATTTTGTTTATATGTATATATGTGTTGCTTCTCATGGCACCTTGCTGGTTACTATGGATTCAAGTCGGGTTTAATATATTTGTGCAACTCTCTGTTTTTTTTTTTTTTTTTAACGTTTCCCAGCGAATTTTGTTGTCCTCGGAAGCCACCTCTTTGGTTGATTTATTCACATTTTGGTTACTCTGTTATTGTTGCTGCTATGTCATTCTTGGCTGGTCTTCATGTTGTTATTCTTAATTTTTTTCAACTTTCCCTGATGTTCTATTTGTCACCGTCGAAGCAACTCGGTTTTGAACAGAAAGATAAACTCCGGCGAACTACGCCCGAAAAATAACTGATTGATGAACTCCGGCAGCTTTTGTTCTTATATTTTGTGCATCTGCTCTGTTTTTGGTTGTTGATTATTGTTGAAATATTTCTGCCCATTTTGGCAATGGCCCCATGTTGCTCTCATTTTTTTGGTGACCTTGTGATCTCTCTAGTGTGCTGCTCGCTGCACTAGTAACAATAATTATCTCTGATTTTTGAATGATCTTGCTCCATTTTTCCCGACAATTATTATGCTTTTTTTTTTTTTTTGGTGACTTTCACCATCATTTGGTTACTACCCCATCACCACCACTACTACTACTATTACTTCTTCTACTGCTACTACTGCTACTACTACTGTTGTCTTGTCACTACTGCTACACTCATTGCCTTTTTGATTAATTTTTACGTTATGTTTGCTAAATAAATGTTGGTTTTGTGCGCGGGAAATAATTTTGGCGGCCAACGGTACTGTTACCCTTTTTATCGCATTTATTTAAATTCATCTCGGAAAATACTACACCCAAATGGAGATGAAGGAATTTCCGTCTATTTCCAAGACGGGTTTTTATTTTTAGTTTATTTATCATTTCTTTAATTCATTAGATAGTTATTTATTCTCTTACTAACATTTTTTACCAAGTGCTTTACAGGTACGGGAAAATACATCTCGAAGACGATATTCGGAAGGAAACCGAATCACTGTTTGTATTTACTTTCCGCGTTCTTTATAATTGTACAAAACATAAACTCGTAGTATAGTGAAAACTTTATTTTTGGAATGACCGGCTGATATATTTATTTTGCGTGTCACCTTGTTTGTTTAACTTAAAATTTGTCATTCGCCTTAGGCAAGACATAGGCCGTCAATACTTTCATAAATAGATTAAATTGACTTGGTATAAATACTTTGTTAATTAAATTCACACTTTTGGCGTTTAGGCAAAAATACTAGTCCATCCTTTGTTTTATATTCTTTATACACTTTTAATACAACGTACATTTTATATTGTTTGGTATACACCAACACATATTTTAGTTAAGTTAAATTCACATTTTTGATGCTAGGTAAATACTAGGCCGTCCAATTACAAATCTTTTATTCTTTAAAGGCATTATATCTTTTCACTCATTTTTTATACATAATTCCTTATACTTATTTTTTACCAAAACTTTTTACTATCCTTTTGTTCTTCGTTGTTTTGATAGGATATTCATTAAACGAACACTTTTTTAACTAAACGGTAGAAACAAGTCAAATAAACTTCACTTTTTTGAATAATTTTGTTATATAAAATCTTTAAACCAATGAATATTCGTAAATTATTTTTCCATTCTTTATGCACTAATATAAATATTTATACAATTCTTTATCCATTTTTTATGTTTGATTACACTCTTTTAAAACCATATTCTTGGTGCCTAGTGTCATGCACCACCCCTTGGGGCACATCAAACCATATTCTGGGCAATCCGGGTCAGTTTTGGACTAGAAGTGGTATTTTCATCCAAGGTCAATTCTACATATTATAAATACATTTTTAGACATACTTTTGAGAGACGGAGATCACAAAATTTATCCTTTCTTCTATTTTTGTAGTTGAATAATTAGTATGACATGTGCTTTTGCCACGAGCATGAATGACTAGTTTTCTGTTATTCTTAGGTTCTGGGATTATCCATGAATATTGTAGTTTGAAGCTTATGTTAGCATATATTTGATTATCACCTATTAGTTTAATTGGTTTACTAGTTTATCTTGCGCTTAATTATTTAATTGTCTGATCACCAATTGAATATTAGCTACCTATCTAGGTCTAACTAGGAAGAGAGGACATAGATTGCATATAGGGTAAAATAGAGCTTGTTCATGAACACGGGAAACGGTTTAGTGTTTCGGGAAACTAGTGTTGGAACTGTTATCCAATTGAAATATTATTTTGTTATTTTCTTTTGGCATCTACATGACTTTTCCTTGATAGATGATTTTGTTTCTATTATTGTGTAAGACTCTTTACTTAATTAAAAATATACTTACTCACCTTGCTTAGTCAAATACAGGAGACGTAATTGCGTTTTTATTATTGATGATGACCATAGAAATATAACCATTGGTGGTAGTTTGAATAGGTGAGGGATATCTATTAGGGTTTATCATAATTCCTATTTTATTTAGATCTCTATCATAATCGTATTTTTCTTGTAAAATGATTTTAAGTAGAAAGTTTTTTTTTTTTTTTTGTGGAAAATGACTCTACTATATCTACCATATTTCTTGGAGAAGAAGTTTTGCACTTCTATAAGTTAAGGATATTCCCATCAAATAAGAACACGAAAAAACATCCACAATGTAGTTATTAAAGAGTTTGTTTAGGGGAGATCATTCTTTCAATAGGTAGGTTTCATCTTTTTTATACTAGTCTTTCCAATATGTAGGTCACTTGATCAAATCATATTATACTATTATGCCTTTTAGTATATTTTCTTTCTTGTTTGATTTATCTCGTTCAAAGTTTGCAATTATTAGCTTCTGCGTGATGCCTTATTATTTCGATCCCAACAACATCGTGAAGAGCCCACTAACAATATCAACCTTGTGATTAGTAAAATGGATTCTTGAAATAGCTAACTAAAGTGGATACTCAACAGGATTGGAGAATCTACCTGTGACCCTAAAATATCTCGTTCGTCTTGATAATCTCAAAAGCATATTACTTAAATATTACTTGTCGATCACGTATACTTGTGTGAGGGGTGGATCCGATTAGGTACGCGCTTTGCGCGGGTACCTATGTCGATGAATACATAATTTTAAAAAAATTATGTAAATATTATTAAATAACGTGTTTGAGTTATAAGAAATTAAATTTGAATAAAGTGTAAGCCTCTTAAAATGATAAATATTGACTTTATTTAGCTAACTAAAAAAATGAAAAAACATAACTTCTTGTAATATTTGTTATCCCTTCAACTACCGAAATTATCCAATTGTCTACTTTTATAACAATCTGACTTTTGAATTGAGATGTAACGCCTAATTCTATGTTTGGAAGCTTGGTACAAGTCATATTTATTGTTTGAAACTTATTTAAGGGGTTGGGGTTAGTTTGGGGCAGGGTTTTCAAAATTCAATAGTTGCTGACTTTATTTTTTCTGGTGCAGTCGTTTTGGCGAAGTAGGGCTCATTTGCAATAACCGGTATTGCGAAAAAGCAGACTTCTGGGGGTTCTCCTTTTGCAAGGGATTTTCCGCAATTGCGAGGGTCGAATTGGACAGAGGAGGAGGATGAGGGAAAGGGCGTGAGGAGTAGGGGGTTTGTGTAGAATGTAGATAATGAATTCTTACTTCTTAAAAGGAAAATTTACTTGTCATAGCTATCTCTAAGACTTATTTATGAATAATAACTACCTTATTTTTTATTTAATTTTTGTAGCTTTATTTTTCCAAAATTACATTTCATAACTGGTTCAATAACTTTTGAAATACATGTACCTTCTTTATTCTCCCTCACTAAATATTTAAGATTTATCATCTTCTCCAAACCCTAAAAAAAATTCTCTCTCCTCTCTCCCCTTCCCCTCACTGCCGCCTCTCTCCCTCCCTTTCTCTATCTCCGACCTCTTTTCCTTTCACCAAACTTCGTGAGGCAACCGGAAGCTGCTAAAGTCAGAGGCTGTAGCAATCGTTGTTGCACAAGTTGTTGCTGCTTCCTAGTCGAATAACAACCATGACTTTACTCCGGCGGCTGCTAAAGCCGTCGATGCCGCTGCCATTGCTCCTGTTGTTGATGATGATGAGGTGGCAGCGACGGTGGTGGAACGACCCCAAATCTGAGAATACACTCAGATCTGAAAAAGAGGGAGAAGTGGGTTTCACCGGAGCCACCACTACCGCCACCACTATTACTACCATCTCCATCTCCAAACTCGCAAAAAACCTTAAGGTTCTAGTTCTTCAGATCTGAACTCCATATGCTTCATGTATTAATGGATTTTGGTGGTGGTTCGGTATGGTTTTTGGAGGGGATGAGACAATGGTGGATCGAAGAAAGGCGGCGGAGAAGCGAGAGAGGTTTTTTCCGCCTTGTTGTGGTGGTTCGGTAGGTTTTGGAGCGAAGGTGATGGTGGATCGGAAGAAAGGCGGCGGAGAAGAGGAGGGTTTTTCCAGCTTTGTCGTGGTGGTTCGGCAGGTTTGTGATTGTGGTGTTTCAAAAGATATTTCGTGTATTTTGCATTTTATATTTCAATGTACTATTTGTTTATATATTTCGTATATTTCTCAAAGCAGTGTATTGTTTCAAGATATTTCACTATATTTCAATGTATTCTAATTTACGAAAATTTCTAATACATTTCATTGTATTCCATTGTATATACGCATACTATGATTTTAAATTTCTTAAACAATCAATCATATTTCATCGTATTCCAGTGTTTTTGTATTTGGAAGTATTTCTAAAAGTTTGGAATGGAGTAATTTGAAGAGAAACATGAGTTGTTATGAAACTTCAAATTAGTTATGCGTGATACATGGTTGATTTAATTTGACTTACCATTTAAAATGAAAGAAGAGAATATGTTCCATAAATAAAGCCTATTTTTACTCTGCCAAATTTTGTATTTTCGTGTATTTCAAAAACGCGAAATACAACCGAATACAAAAAAAATTAGCAAAAAACTTTTGAATGGAGTGATTTTGATAGAGAGACATTAGCTGTAATGGAACCTCATGAGGTTTGCATGAATCATGGAACCATTAATACAAATTACCATATAATTTGAAAAAGATTTTTATTGCCATAAATGTAGCCTTTTTTATTCAACAGCCACGCTATATGTCGCTGTATTCAAAAAACGCGAGATACAACTGAAATACAGCCAAAAGCAGCTACGAATTGTAAATCTTCAACTTATAGCTATAACTTGTTAGAAGCTGTTAAAAGGTAGTTATTTGTGTAAGTTTTACTTTTTAAAATGTGTCATTAGCACTAACTAAAAAAGTGTCCCTCCTATCAGATTTTAAGACTTTGTCTGAAATTTAAATAAAAGCCTAAAAAAAAATAAAAAAAAAAGCAGTGCGCTAATCTCCAGCTATGCGCGGGGTTTGGAGAAAAACCGGACCACAAGACTCTATTGTACGCACCAGTGGCATATTCAATAGTGCATACACAAGTTCGATAGAACTAAGAACCCAGTGCTTAGATGTCAAACACTATATATTTACTACACTAGTATAAAAGATTTAAATAGATATTTCATATTTTACTCTCTTAACTTAGAACCCACAGTTCTACATATTTTATTCGCCACCACAAGGCATTAAACTGTGATTTAATGGTGCTACTTTCTTGACAATACAACAACGGTAAAAATTGCTTCAGCTATACGTCATGGACAATATGTTATAATAACCTAATAGACACTTTTAGCTCTTGAGGAACTTCCAGGGCCCTGTTCCAGTTCCTATCCTGCAAATGATAAAAACAAAAAATAAACAGATTAGCTTGTGCTTTTCAAGTGCTTTATTTCAAATCCATTTTATTTAGAGTGCATTAGCAAATTAACCATACCTCCAGAAGCCTGCTAAAGCTCTGAGGCTCATATAGATGGTTAGAGCCACCCAAATTCCGACGAATTTATAACTTGATGAAAGAATCAACAAGAACATAATGCTGAATAAAGCCACTGTTACCTGAAACAAAAGCATTTCTCGTCATAAATATTTAAACTTCATAGATTCAACCCTTTATGTTTAACCCACTGAAATTATTACATATTGGCAATTATGAGTTCAGAATTTAATATTTGTGAAATTTAGTGAAATTTAGTGACTTTTCACACATATATAATGTTTTACATCTTTGGTTTCTATTTAAAACTTTTCCACCAAACTTTACTTATAAATCCGTCATATTAGAGCTTTCTAGGAAGTACTTGGTATTACGATAATTGGAAGAACAATACCTAAACCCAGTTGTCTTCCTGGTCATCAACACAAGAAAAGGGCTGCATAGAAAAATCCCTTTTTTGTGTCGAAATGAAAAGAGTAATGATTCAGGTCGGAGGTGGCAAAAAGGGCAAGTACATTTTAGCTTGAGGATATGTTTGATTGGTGTTGTCGATAGAACCCAAAAAAAAAAAAAAAAAAAATAGGAATGCCATGTGAGCTTACCATCGAGTAGGCAGCATATGCAAAGTCAGATGCGCCAAAGTTTACACCATCAAAGACAAAGGCCAGGGCATTGATAGGTTGTGTTGCTGCGACAAACTGAAAGGGGAAGAAATTGTTAGGTCCAAAATCCAATACTTAACTTCGAAAAGTTTGCTAAAGTATATCGACAGGCATATTAGGAGGATATGTTGAATACCGGAATACCAACGCCAATCAGGTGGATGACATTGACGTCTTTTGTAAATAATCTAGCTCCAAAGTGTAAACCAACTCCAAGGATAAGTGATAGCACCAATCCCAGGACCAATCCCAGCTGCAATTTTCAAGAATTTGGAGGTAAAAAATAGTTCATTATTAAGGATACACGAACATCTACTAATAGAACAACTAAAAGTACCTGTAGTACTCTTGATGCTGTAGCAGTAGCCCTATTGAAGTCCTTCTGAGCAAATGCACTTGCTAATATTGCCTGATAGAGAAAAGAAAGGTCAAAGTTCTGAATTTTGTTTACTTTTGATAGTTTTTCTGCTTTTGCAGGTTAGATTAGAAGATTAAAATCAAGCTCTAAAAACAATCCAAATGTTACATCACTACATCAGCACAAACTGCATTATAGATATATGAATCAAGACATTAGACATGTCTCTCAGATTGTCCTTGTTCATCTATATAATACATTGTTTGTCCACAAAAGATTAATATTACTTAGTAATCTACATTAGGAAAAAAAACTTGTATTGCTAATTACTAATTTACATATGGCTTCCAAAGTGAATTATATGTTTGCATTATACTGAAGAACAATGTAAGGGGCTAACTCACTTCGAGAAATACTATAATCCCATAGCCAAAGCTTAGTTGATATGGCAACATATAAATATCAGTGTACATATGGTGATAGGTTATTTTGAGAGCGATAATGGCGATACTTCTTCAGTAAATAAGGAATTCAAGGACAATATGGTACATTTTTGGATAGATTGTGTTCCACTTTGTTACTTAAGCACTTGAAATATATTTAACTAATATTAGATGCTAGATAGGCAGGGTGGTGACTGGTGACATAAGATCCTTCCCTCCTTGTCTAATTCAAGCAAGATAGCATAAATCACTCAAATGCTCATATGTGGAATTCATGCAAATCCATATTGAAAGTTAAGGAAAGTGAATCACAATGAGGCGGAGCCAGGATTTGAAGTTTGTGGTTTCACGATTCTAGCTCTTTTAATAAGTTACTGGGTTCTAAATTAATAATTCGTACATATTAAATGGATTTCTTAAGATAAATACAGATTTTGAACCAAAATTACTGGCTCTACCCCTCCCGCCGAAAAGAAAGCCTTGGTCGGAACTCAGAACCAAAGAGGCAAGAGCAGCAAGGCTCGCTACCGGAAGCTTAGCAGCAACAAAACGTAGTTCCACCCCAAACTGAATCGCTTTTTTTTTCGTATCATATGGCTAATAATTTATTCAAGACCGTTGAAAGAATTTGAGTTTTAGCAAAATGATTAGGAAGATCATATATCACCTGACCGGCAACAGCCAACCCATCAGCTAGAAGAGATACAGCCAACCAAACCTGCAAGCAGACCTGAAATGCAGCCATTTCTGTGGGTCCTAATCTTGCAGCCAATGATGCAGCTAACGTTACACAGAACGTCACTGCTATGACCCTCATTAACAATAGAAATCCTGAAATTCCGGGAAAAAAAAAAAAGAGAATGAAAAGAAAAGGAGAGAACAGTTATGAACTAATTCCTTCTTATACTTAACATTAGATACTTAACATTAGAAACTTTCTTTAATTAGTAGATCAAAAAGAAGAACGATATCTGGTGAATAAAAGCACTGATCTTATTTGTTTTGCGAGACTATTTGTTCTTCGATGATTTGTGTTGAGGATGTACCAGAAAACAAAAGAAAAACTACGCATTTGTCAATAATTAACTTTTTACAAAGATTCTGCAGACTGAAAACATTTCAGCTTATCATGTAGCATTTACAAGATTTTCTGTTATAAATTCAGAGTTCCGATAACTGCAAAATCATGGTAAAGAGTAATCATAAAACTAAAAAATGGAAACAACCTGCCTAATAGGGACACAATAAGAATCTAACGTAAGTATTTCTTAAGCCTTGTTATACTAAAACTATAGAACAATCTTCGTTGTGTATATATTAACGACTTCGGAGAAAACCTCACCATTTGTAAGAAATCGAGCAAATTGCAGATGCTTTAGACTAGGAGGTAAGAGATCAACTTTTTCCATCAATCTCCAAAAAAGTATTACTGAAATTAGGTACCTGCACTACCAAGTCAGATAAGAGTCTATGAAATCACATGAGCAATGATATGTTGAAAAACTGTCCTCTCACAATTATTGTTTTTCTGGAGACATGATAATCTACTCACTGTGAAATTACATGAGCAATTGCAGCGCCTCTGACACCCATACGGAACACAAAAATGAATATGGGGTCCAAAATTATATTTGTCAAATCTCCAGCCACTGATGAGATAAACAGAAAAGGAAAAGAAAGAAACTAAGTTAGATTCTACTTATTGTCCTTGTTCAAAACAGAAGTAAATCTTTCTTAAAATGAATTTGAACTTCACCAGTTGCAAAAAGTGGAGTTTTTGTATCTTTAAATCCTCGAAAAACTCCTTGCATGGCCAATGAGAGAAGAACTGCTGGTGCACCGAGTGACCTCAATTTCAGGTACTCTCGTGCTGGTTTTAACATGGGTGATCCCTGTAATATCAGAGGAATAAACAGAGGCGGATGGAGCATATATCCAACGGGTTCAATTAAACTTAGTATTTGTGACACGGAATGTACATATATATGTGACAGATCGCTAAAATATTTTCTGCGTAAAAACTGAAATTAGCTACGAACTTTGTCGTTCATCCGTCTTTAAATTGCTCGTAGCTAAGATAATCTTTGATAATCCATCGCTAAATAATTAAGCGATAGATTTGTTTTGTTTAGCTACTTATTTATTTTGTAGTGATTACACAAATATTATATTTTTGAACCTATAATTAGAAAATGAGTTCAGTGGTAAGAGCGTAAAAGAATGAACTTGTCAAGTTTAAATCTTGAATACTGAGAATAAATATTGGCTAACCGTATGATCCCCTCCCTTCCTCGGCCCAAGAAAAAGAAAGAGTAGACATAAGATTGCAAGGGGGTTGAACATTTGCATTTCACTTGAGAGAATGTTGTGTCTTTTGTTACTTTATTAAGAGGTTTACTTACAGATTTGACTCCCATGAAGTTTAATAAAGGCTTTGCTCCAGAAATTAGAAAGGCTGCTTGGATGAGGCCAAGGATGGCACCGATAATTAGTGCAGAAGATGCAGATGGAATGTGCCTCTTTTCAGGCTTTGGCTTCACAACTTCAAAGGTAGTAGCTATCTTTCCGGACTTGTACACACTCCCTACAGATTCAAATGAGATGTAAATTTCTCCATATAGTGCGACAAAAAAACATGTTGAACGGAGATTTCCAACGTACTATTTTGGGGTATTAGCTCTTTGTTTTCACTATTTGATAGCGATTCTGCATCTAATCCTTCAGCATCTTGTGATTGTGAATCCTGGCTTTCAGTATCTCGTGGTTCGGGGCTTACTTTTGTGATGGTATCCTCCTCGGCAACAAAAGAGGTAGTGACACTGACTAGTGGGAATATTGCAATCCTCGACGCTTGATTGAAAACAGCAATCGAAACTCCAACAGCAGCAAGCTCAACAGGGCCTATATGAACAAATTTGGATGGTTATGACTTATAAATCTGTTTCTGTAAAGTGTTTGTGAGTAACTCTAATGGATTTTACATGGCTATAATCTCGTCATCTTTTGTGCTTATTTCATAAGCAAATAATTAACTATCTTGCTAAAGTTGGGATAATTACCTTTTTGGACCGCTCTAAAACATAATAGCCGGCAAATGCATATGTAATGTATATTAAGTATAAATATACATACTGTATACACAAATATACATAGTGTATACAAAAACATACATATAATATATATATATTTGTCTACACAAATATACATAATCAGGGTATATGTTTTGCATACTTTTTCTAGCGCAGTAATTAATTTCGGCCGAGCGCCATAAATTAAAAAAAGTAATACCTATTTGGCCAATGAATGCTGTATCAACCAGAGATGCAATAGGATCTGCTGTTAAAGCTAGAGCAGCTGGGAGGGCAATTGTTGCAATCTCTCGGCCTAACTCATCCAATTTAAATACTGATCTGCTCATACCACACAATTAATTGGAAAAGAGAAATGCATTACTAGTAAATTGTGAAATCTCAACTCAAAAGTTTCTTAGGATATTAAGCTAATATCAGCATATAGCACAACTTTTCTAAGCTAAATTTATTAAAAAAAAAAAAAAAAAGGGAGAGAGAGAGAGAGAGAAAAGAAAAAGCTGAATTGAATGAACAATTCCATCATCTAAAACAAAAATTGATCCAATAGAGTTTCAAAACTAATCGAGTATAACTATTAGATCACCTAAAAGATAACTACAAGTGACCGTCCTTAAAAACTGAAATGAGTAATCTTTTTTTATTTTTTTTTTTGAAGTACAGATTACCTACTACAACATGTAAATGTAGGGGGTATGAACAACATCTCACATGGAAAGTATAAATGAAAAAGAACCACTTATAAGCTATTGGAATACTCTAGGTTTTACGGAAAAAACCATGCGTACTTGGGGTCAAGAGGATAATATCACATATGTTAAAAGTACTTCCGGGTGATTTAGCCCAACAGTAAAAACATGTTAGATAGACTAATAGAGCATATATGTTTTACAATGATGATCACAAATATGAACAAGGAAAAAGACTTAGAAATACCTTGCTTCCCTAAATAAAATGCAGACTGGGAATCTTCCATTATCTGAATATGGAACTTCTTTTTCTGTCATACTAATAGCTAACTCGCCAAAAAAATGGTTTCCACTGCTCTCCCTGAAAATGTCAAATTTCCAGTATTAAACACAATTCTGATTTTCTTCACATACATACAACTTAATTAACACACACATTTATGTACATGTTTTTTATGAATGGAAAAAAAGTGAAGGAAGATACACTTAGCAAAGTCACAACTCACAACTGACTTCCAAGAAAGTTGATTTTGAAAGTCAAGTTTCAAAACTAATTAAGACCAAACAAAGAAAGAAGTTTCAATAATTCAAAGTTTAGTGAAGAAAGGAAGTATCATTTGCTTGAAAGATAGTACTTAAACTTACCAACTTACAAGAATTTTATTAGCTAGGAAAATGGAAAGAAAGAGAGAAAAGCATAAAATTCGAAGGAGAAACAGTTGTGGTAGCTTTTGATGAAATATTTCATTGTTTACTAAAAAAGCACCTCACTATTAATGGACCTAAATTAATGATGCAAATGAGAGGTAAACAATTTTCCTTTAGTGCAAAAGTTTCTCTTTTTTCTTTTTGTGTATGTACATTCTATAGGCTATAATATTTTTGGGTCCTACAATTTAGTTGATGAAGTTTCTCAAATTCTTAGAAGACCATAGTCATGAAGTTTGAGTTGACACGTGTCTATATTGAAGTTTGAGTTGACACGTGTCTATATTGAACTTCGAGGAAAACCACATACCATGGAAATTCTACCTGGTTGTTGTAAATATTATATACATTTTGTTTGTCCATTGACTGGAGTCAAAGTTGACCAAGTTAATTTAAGGCTAAATACATATGCAGCCTCCTAAACTTGACTTTTTTTTTCATTTTGGCACCTCAATTATATGTTGTTCCTATTGAACTCCTGAACTTGTCTTCAAGTGTGTCTATCAAACTCTCTAAATCTGATTTTTATTAGAAGCAAAAAATAAATTGTAGTAATGAAGATAAAGTAATATTTTAGACGTGTGGTAAGCTATTCTTTAGGTCATGGATGTGTCGGTTTTCTCGCTGGTTCTTCTTTTCATCAAAATTAACTAAGAGCTTACTCTTTTTTTCCCTCTCAATTGTTGCTAATCTTAGCTAAAAATGGCATAATTAAATTAGAATATATATTAGCATGTTGCTACATTGAAGATAGAATACTATGTAAATCAAGTTGTGTTTGATACACCTTGGGGCAGTTTAGGGGTTGATAGGAATAACACTTAGTTAGTTGCTACTAAAATAAAAAAAAAGGACAAGTTCGTGTATCGATATGCATTAAGCCTTAATTTAATTGTTAGCTTGGTGACCAAGTTAGTTACTTGGCCACCAAGTAACTTTCCCTTCTATAAATAGTGGCTTATTTGTATAAGATTATGTATACAATGAATTTCTCTCTTAAGTAAAAGGTTGAATAATATATCAATCGCTTTCTATATACTAGTCTTTGATGTATTTACTTTATAGTCTTTATTTTATAACACGTTATCAGCACGAGACTTTGCCATCTTGAGCAAATATTTTGAAAAGATCAAGAGACATGGGAAAATTTGTATAATTTGGAGTTTGGCAAAAGTGCAAGATAAGTATCTTACACGATATTTTCTTATTGTGTCAATATTCAATTTTGTGGAATTTGTTTAATCACTACTTTGTCTATTATGTATGAAGTGACTTGGGCCATTTAACTATAGGTGACTGTTAAGTCTTTTTATTGAGTGGAGGTAACTCAAGTTTTAATTATTGAGTGGAGGTAATGTTTTTTGATTAGTGATTAAGAGGTTTTGACCTTGCCCAAAAGTTTTTATTTTGATACTTTGACCCTCAACTTTATTTTTAATACTTTACCCTCAAGTTTTATTTTTAACACTTTGACCCAGTCAATATAAGCCCTAAAATACCAAAATGGGTCCAAAAAAAAAAAAAAAAAAAAAAAAAAAAAAAAAAGGGCGCCAATAGTCGCACTGCTTTTTGCTCTTTTCCCTCAGTTGTTCTTCTTCTTCCTCGGTTCGTTCTTCCTCCTTCTTCTTCTTCTTTTTTAATCCGCTCTCATTCTTTTTCTCTCTCTCCATTCTTCTTCCTCATCTTCCATTCTTTGCTTCCCGCTTCTTCTTCATCCATTGTTATGCCATTTTGAAGAATTTGCTCAACAAAAGAAAAAACTAAACCACCGATTTGCAATTTTTTTGGCCGGATTTCGTTAGTGTCTACATGGGCATTACTTCATAAGTATTCTTTCCCCTCGCTTCTTCTTCTTCCATTGGTGCGGCATTTTGAAGAATTTGTCAACAAAGAAAAAAACGAAATAGATTTTGCAATTTTTGGTGGGCATTACTTGAGAAGTAATTTCCACTCATTTGGTAAGTAAAATATTCTTGTTTTGTTTCAATTATTTATCGGGTTCTTCTTGATTTTTCAACAATTTACGGTAGCAATTGTACTTGTTGCAACTAGTGCTAAAGTTGTTGTATAAGAGCTTCTAAATTTTTGCAACAATTTGTTGTAGTTTTATGAAAAGCCGCTGTAGTTTATGCAACGACTATTGTAGTTCTTCCACCATTACAATGATTAAGTAGTTAACTTCTATACTAATTGTTGTTAAATACGTAGTATGAATAAGTTACAACAGATTGTGAGTTGTTGCAAGTAGTGTACTACTATTGCAACAAGTATCTTACTTGTTGCAACAACTGTTTGATCTGTTGGATTGACTTGATCCAACGAACCCCAAAATCGGACCCCTAAAAGCATGGCGACTCCAATGATTAGTTAGTTGTGGAACAAGTGTATTACCGTTGCAACAAGTAATATAATTGTTGCAACAACTCACTAATCTCATTGGACATCTTAATTTGTCTTTAGATTAAACGAACTCAAAATCAAGCCGACTCTAACAGATTAGTTAGTTGGGCGGTGCAACAAGGATAGTACTTGTTGCAACGGGTAATCATTTTGTTGCAACACGATTCATCCGTTCCAACAAGTCATTACGTTATTGTATTTTAAAACTATCTTGTCAGCATGACCTTTTTTTAAAAAAACAAAATATATTCAGGTAGCATTAATGGGGGACTCAATAACAATAGGTGTTGATTGCCATGGTGAATGGATCGAGAAGAACAATCGATATATTTGGCGATGGAAGGGTAGTCACATGTTAGAGACGATAGCGATGAGTGTCCAAAGAGATGTTGTGTTTGATGATTTTGTGAACTTAATCATCACCTATTGTGAATTAACTTGTGAACCGAAAGATCTTGCCATCACTTACATGCATAGCTCTTTTGAAAACCAGAGGGTCTTGCCTTTTAAGATAACCGATTAGGATCGTTTGCGTACTTATTTGAATGATGTAGCTAGGCCCATTTTAAGGGTATACATGGTTGGAAGCCCGGTAGAGAACCATAATTTAGGTCAAGACCAACAAGATGTGTTAAATGATAAATTGGATGGGGTGGATATGGATATGGATATTCCAGATAATGGAAGTGGGGGTGAGCCGATTCCTACACCCGAAGTTGCGAGCAATACACCGTGTTCTACACAATCTTCACAAAGTCGACCATGTTCAAGATGATGAAACAGGCTTTTATAAAGGAATGTCATTCAAGAACAAGGAACAACTAGCAACTATGTTGAAACTTGCTTGCGTAAAGAAAGATTTCACACTCGAAGGTGATTAATTCGCGCCAGACTGTATTGCTTTAGATGTGTACATCCGGAGTGCAAGTGGTGGTCGAGGATATGAAGCTTTTAAGTTACGACTGATTTTGTATTCCAACCTACGTAAAGTATCACACATGTGGTTTAAGAGCATATTACTAGCCATAATCCACACGCCACAGCGAAAGTCATTGGTGAATACTTCAAAAATAGGTTTCCCGATGGTAAAGGCCCATCTACAAATGATATGAGCCAATCATTCCGCACAGAATTGGGTTGTAAGGTAAGTTATTGGAAGGTCTGGAAGGGCATGGAGATTGCAAAATCTTTGACAAGGGGGACACATGAGCACGGGTATACGAGCTTGATGCGTCGTTATATGCTTCGTTCCGCAAATCCGGAAGTAAGACGGCATTGAAGGTTGTTGCTAATGGGAAGTTCAAGTACTTTTTTGTAGCCTACAAGGCTTGGATGCTTGGTTTTGCGCAAATGAGAAAAGTCATAGCTGTCGATAGGACATTCTTGAAGAGAAAGTACGAAGGAGTGTTGTTGTCTGTCGTGGCACAAGATGCGGAGAATCATGTTTTTCCTGTGGCATTTTGTGTAGTGGACAAGGAGTGTGATGCCTCGTACAAATATTTTTTTGAACAAATGAGAAGCTTTGTAGATGATACCAAAGAGTTGTGCATAACTTCGATAGGCATCCAAGTATCAAAAAGGCGAGTTTCAATTGTCTTCCCTTTATCTCATTATGGTTGTTGCATGAAGCACCTTGGGAAAATCTCCGAACCACCTTTCACAATACGAAGGTCGTATCTCGGCTTTATAAAGCAGCAAAATCGTACAATATAGATGAGTTCAATGACCATTTCAATCAAATAAAAGATACCGTGCGGGGCGCCGAACATCTTGAACGTGTTGGATTCCACGGATGGAGCGGGGGTATTCTTCCCCGGAAATAGGTATTCATACATTACTTTTTCCAACAAGTAACACATATGTTGGAACAACTACCTCACTTGTTGCAACAGGTAATTTAGTTGTTCCAACAACTCACTTAGTTGTTGCATTTTGGTGTGACACGAGACAATAATGAAGCTCTCTCCCAAGTAACACATCGTTGGAACAACTAACTCACTTGTTGCAACGGGTAAGTTAGTTGTTCCAACAACTCACATAGTTGTTGCATTTTGGTGTGACACGGAGACAATAAGCAAGCTCTCTCCAAGTAAACACTTGGAACAACTAACTCACTTGTTGCAACGTAAGTTAGTTGTTCCAACAACTCACTTAGTTGTTACATTTTGGTGTGACATAGAGACAATAACTGAAGCTCTCTCCAACAAGTAACACATCTGTTTGATATTTAAGCAGCTGTTTGATATTTTCCAACAGCTATAATCGTTTGTACGTTAAGGATTACGTTATTGTTTATTTTCATAGGTATAATCTTATGACGTCAAACATTCTTTGAGTCGGTGAACTCAATGTTCAATGTTGAAAGAGAATTTCCCATTACTGCTTTATTTGATGCCATAAATAGGAGATTTGCAGAAAAATTTCATGAGAGGCGTATGGAGTTCATCGACTCACCAAACATCTTTGTTCCTTCAGTTGAAAAAAAATTTCAAAATTTGTCACTTGGGAACAATCGATCAAATAGCCCATCAAATAGCCAACTACAAGTTCAGCGTCATCGGTCACGGTGCAGTTGCGACAATCGATCTGCAAAGTAGATCTTGTACTTGTAGAGTTTTTGACTGGACAAAATACCTTGTCCACGTACGCAATGGCAACGCTTCGTGTCCAATATGGTGACGACTTTGGAAGGCGGATTTATGACTACTCATCTCCATATTATAAGGTGGAGAATTACATAATTGCATATTGTGAGGAAATTTGTCCTGTGCCTTCTGAAGAATCTTGGGAAGTTCCTTTGGAGATTTTAGAGAGAGAAATACCTCCTCCATATGTTGATCCAAGAAAACCCGGAAGAAGGCGGACAAAGAGGAGGCGTGAAATCGGGGAATCATTTACAACGAGAAAAAACAAATGCTCCTTATGCAAAACAGCTGGCCACAAAAAACAACATGTCCAAGCCTAAATGCTCCATAGTTGTAAATAGCATTATGCTTTAATAATAGTTATCTGTTGGAACTTTATGACATTTTAATGTTATTGTTTCTTAGCATGGTAATTTATGTTTAACTTGTTCAAATCACAAATGTGTGTATTTGTTAATAAATTATTGAATAGTTTTCAAGTAATAAACATTGCAACAACTAAGTTACATGTTGGGGTTTTTTTCAACTAAGTTATGTGTTACAACTTGTGTTTTATCCAACAAGAGTAAGGATTTGTTCAACAACTTAATCACTTGCTTTACAGATACTACAATTGTTGCAACAGATTCTACATGTCTTTCGCAACGTATCGTACTTCTTTACGGATACTTTGTACATTACAACGAATATACTACGGTTGTTGCAAACAGATTCTTCATGTCTTTACGCAAGAGATACTACACTTCCGCAAGTATACTATAGCCATTTGTAAGATACTACGGTTGTTGCAATGAGATACTACTTGGTTCACCCATATTTAATGATCAACTACTCGATTCACCCATATTTAGTGATAAACAAAGGAAATCAACCATATTTAGTGATAAACAATGGAATACTTAATCAATTTGATGTATTTTGAGTCAGCAAAGAGGATCTCCTAAGTCAGTATTAACTAAATCGAGTGATCATTAGAGTGAATTGATGTCAACTACTCGATTCACCCATATTTAGTGATAAACAAAGGAAATCAACCATATTTAGTGATAAACAATGGAATACTTAATCAATTTGATGTGTTTTGAGTCAAGCAAAAGAGGATCTCCTAAGTCAGTATGAACTAAATCGAGTGATCATTAGAGTGAATTAATGTCAACTACTCGATTCACCCATATTTAGTGATAAACAAAGGAAATCAACCATATTTAGTGATAAACAATGGAATATTTAATCAATTTGATGTATTTTGAGTCAGCAAAGAGGATCTCCTAAGTCAGTATTAACTAAATCGAGTGATCATTAGAGTGAATTGATGTCAACTACTCGATTCACCCATATTTAGTGATAAACAAAGAAAATCAACCATATTTAGTGATAAATGGAATACTTAATCAATTTGATGTGTTTTGAGTCGGCAAAAGAGGATCTCCTAAGTCAGTATGAACTAAATCGAGTGATCATTAGAGTGAATTGATGTCAACTACTCGATTCACCCATATTTAGTGATAAACAAAAGAAATCAACCATATTTAGTGATAAACAATGGAATACTTAATCAATTTGATGTATTTTGAGTCAGCAAAGAGGATCTCCTAAGTCAGTATGAACTAAATCGAGTGATCATTAGAGTGAATTGATGTCAACTACTCGATTCACCCATATTTAGTGATAAACAAAGGAATACTTATGTCACAATGCAAGTACATTGTTGCAACAACTAAGTAAATTGTTGCAACAGAAGATCCATATGTTCCAACAGATTCCTTACTTGTTGCAACATCTTCGACGATTCTTTGGATTATTTGCAACAAAAGATCCATATGTTCCAACAGATTCCTTAATTGTTGCAGCAACAAAGTAAGTTGTTGCAACAGAAGATCCATATGCTCCAACAGATTCCTTACTTGTTGCAACAACTAAGTAAATTGTTGCAACAGAAGATCCATATGTTCCAACAGATTCCTTACTTGTTGCAACATCTTCAGCAGCGATTCTTTGGATTATTTGCAAAGAAGATCCATATGTTCAATGATTCTTAATTATTGTAGCAACTAAGTAAGTTGTTGCAACAGAAGATCCATATGCTCCAACAGATTCTTACTTGTTGTAAAATCTTCACATCGGTTGCAATATTTGCACTAGTTGTTTTATTTTTACCAATAATTTAGGTATTTGTTCCAACATATATACACAATTTGCGCAAAACTCAAACAACTTAAACAATATATAAAGTGCGAGCATAGAATATATATTTAACAAATTTACATAATGTGTTCATCCACCATAATTCAAATGCAATCAAAATATGAGAGAAATTGTTTAATGCAAACATAGTTTAAGAGAAATTGTTTGTCCCCACATTAGGGCTCCAACACCTTATCAATAATTCCACAAGCCCACCTCCATTGCATCCTCTCCACAGTATTGTCACTCAATAAGGTATCGGGCTTGGTCATATTCGTGCGGGTAAGCAAAGCTTCAACAAAAGCAAGTGACCAGGAAGCACATGCCTTATTGGTCTCATTTCGGGGGATATCCTTCTTCCGATCATACTTCCATGATTCATTCAGCAACTTTTCAGGTAAGTGTGAGAACATGCCACTCTGCTTTAGCAACACAGGGAAAAGATCCAATAACGGCTGCATGTGGCAGAAGAAATCACCGTCTTCATTACATGGGATGTTGCAATCATAAACATTTATGATACCCTCCTCAATGATGATCTCAATAGTGACAAAATGGTTGTCATTAATATTCAAATTTATGATCCTTTTGGCACCAATCCACTGTGACCACCGGGTAGGGCACAACACCTGCTGGGAAAAGCGAGACCATCATCGTCCCACCTAAAGAGAGCAAGTCTTTGATCATAGGGCACGGCACCCACATTTGTAGACTCATTGGACAACCCTAAGTACCTGTTGCGACAGTGATGGTAGAAGTTGAGGTCCATGATTCTATCAGAGGAATCATAGTGCTCAGGGAAATTAAGCTTCCTCATACGCATCAGCAATAAGATTTCATCTACATACTGCAAAGTAAAAATATCAAAACGATCGACGCCAATTCTTTACGCAACAGGTAGTTAGAGTTGTTGGACCAACTAATGAGCTTGCTGCAACAGGTTATTCACTTGTTGGAACAACTAGTTAACAAGTTGCAACAAGTTAGTATCTTGTTGTAACAACTAGTTAACTTGTTGCAACAAGTTCATCGAATTACATGACTTGTTCAAACAAAGATTATCTTGAATCATATACATATATATAAGTGTTGAAACTTACCCAATCCTCCCACCATTCGTGCATGTTTGTCATAACCTTGAAGTCTTCGCCCCAAATTCATGCATTGAGTATAGTGCTCTCCCACCCTTTTTGGATTTGATCAAGGTTTCAACCTTCTTTCTTTTTTGGGGGTTTACACGCTTGAAAATATCAACTTTTTTCAGCACTTGTGGCACAACTTCGGCGGGGAGGAGTAACAATAGACTTCGTGGAGTACTTGTTTTCCTTGCTACGGATCGGCAAGTGCCTTGAAATTATTTTTGCCTCTTGCGAATCCCAATAGGAGTGTAGGGTGGCCGAGTTTTTGGATGGTGGACACCCTCTTGGACATCAAACTCTTTATAGGCCGAATTCGTATCTTTTTGTGCACAGAGCAACTCTTCAACCTTATTTATCAAACCCTCCATTTTCAACCGCAAGTCGCATTCACAAGCACAAGAATACACCTTGGAGGAACCGGCACCAATCGAAGAAAATCTACCCAACCTATAAGGGATATCCGTGGTCCGCCCACCACCACCACTTTGGGGAGTATATCCACCAACTCCACCACCAACTCCATCACCACCACCATCATCATCTTCTTTATCAAAGAAGACCTTCACCGCTTGTCTTGCAACATCAACAACAATATTCATATCAACAGCATCACCAGCACCATCACCAACAGCATTAACATCACCATCACCATCACCATCAACAACACCAGCCCTTATGATGGTTGTAGCTCCAGCCAATTCTTCTTTTATCTGATCAATCAATTCATTATGCACAGATTCCCTATGCCCTAAACTAACAAGACATGGCATCTGCACCTCTCGTTTTGTCGGGATAAGCCTTGGGTGCACAACCTACAACAAACAAATAGATATATTCAACCAATAAATGTGTAATCTGTTGGAACAACCCCCACATATGTTTCAACAACCTCCTAGGTTGTTGCAGCATATTCTTTAGCTGTTGGAAAAACCAAAACATTTCTTGCACTTCCTCTCGCAACTATTGTGATATTTTCCAACAGATTGTGAACTTTGTTGCAACAAGCGAGTAAGTTGTTCCAATATCTTAGGAGTTGTTACAACATATTCACTATCGTTGGAAAATATCGAACGATTCTTTGCAACTTCCTCAAAGATTCGTTTTGATTTTCCAACATATTTTGAGGTTGTTGCGGCGGATAAATGTATCTGTTGCAACAAGTAGTTACTTGTTATAAAACTATTCAGGGATATTTTCCAACAGATTCTGACTTACTACTTCCTTGGGGGGGTTAAAAGGATCAAGATTCATTTTTTTGTTGCTGTTTTTGGTAGTCAACCATCTGAGGATCCTTGGAAAACAAACTTCTTTCGAATAATCCCTGACTTGACTCCGTAGGTGAGGAATGGCTTCAAATGCCCAAGCCTAGAAAAAATTATGCCACCAAAAATTAGAATAATCAATGAAGGAAAATAATTAAAAAGATAAAACATTGAAGAAAGAAAGTTTACCATGAAGGCCCAAGGAAGCCATAGATGTTGGAAGTCTTCACATTAGGGTTCAAAGCTTTGCACAAATATTCAACGAGTCAACTTAAAACTTTTATGACCCCATGGATAGTTATTGAATGCCTCATGATCCTCAGAGTTTAATCAAACCAAGTTCTATATTATTCTTTACATCCCTTGCCCAAAGAATAGAATTCACAAACCAAACTAAGCACAATGACTCCTTGTTCTTTCTTGAGATAGTTTCTTACTTCAAGTCTGCTAGCAAATCCGCTACTTTGTAGCTCTTTCCACAAACATCCACTAAATCCAAATCATCATCAACCTTGATTTTGCCTTTCTTGCCTTTCTTGGCTGCCTTGGATGACTTGGGTGTCTTGGCTCCCTTGGATGACTTGGGTGTCTTGGCTCCCTTCTTTAATGTAACTGTAGGAAGAGGTGAGAAGGAGCATGACACCTCGGTCCGAGTGATTATGGCAAACTCCTTGATGCCAAAACAAGCGGCATGCCGCGGTAGTTTATCCATATCTCATCGGCTTTTGCTGCAAATAATTCTTCGTTTGAGAAGACCATACACAATGGTCATTTGAAACCTTGCATTGTTGTCCTCAGGCAAATCTAGATACATGCCAAAACATGTGGCCCTGAAGAAATCCTCCAAGTCCTCCTCCTGAAGTATCTTCCTAAAGTAATCAAAGGGCTTGCCCATGACTAATTTTACAACAAGATCACCATTCAAATCACCTAGTTTATCCATCGGCATCTCCGTACCGGAACTTCTCAATACTAAAAGTTTTGACAACTTCATCGAGTGGAAGGTACGTCAATATCGTCCGATAGAAGAATCAATGACCACGATCGCCGACCTTTCAAAAGATGCGATTTTATCCTCTTTATTGTCATCATTATTTACATCATGTTCTTCTTTTCTTCTTCTTCTTCTTCTTCTTCTTGTTTTCTTCTTCTTCTTTATCTTCTTCTCTTCTTCTTCTTCTTTATCTTCTTCTTTTTCTTCTTCTTTTTCTTCTGCTTCTTCTTCTTCTTCGTCTTTTTCTTCTTGTTCTTCTACTTGACCTTCTTTACTTTCTTGGCCAGAAACTCCTACTTGAGAGGTTTCTGTTCGGTGATTTGTTCGAAAGAATATTTGCACTATTCGGCAAGATCATCTAATGATGCCCCCTTATATCTTTTACTAACTGTAGATGATTTCTCCCCTTTTCTTTTTCGTGAAGACATTTTATCTGCACACAGGATATAAGCAAAAACACTTTCAATTGATTTGTGCACCATTTAAAGTAAACAAATAATGAATTTTTACAACAGCTGAAGCATATGTTGCAACAAGTGTGTAATATATTGGAACAACTCCATCATACGTTCCAACAACTTAATAAGTTGTTGCAACAAATTATATATCGTTGGAAAATATCAATACAGTTGTTACGCTTCCTCAAGAATCGTATTGATTATTTTCAACGGACGGATGTCTGTTGCAACAATCGGTAAAGTTGTTGGAACATATGATTGAGTTGTTCCAACGGACTAATAATTGGAAACCATCGAAACGATTCTTTCAGCTTCCTCAAGAATTGTTTTAACAATTTTGTGATTTTAAATGTTGTAATAACATATTCACTTGCCGCAACAACCTCGAAGCTGTTTGGGTTTTTACCAATAGATTAGAAATGCATGTTGCCACATTACTCAGGAACGTGTTGGGTAAAAAACAAAAAAAAAACAAAAAAAGGCAAGACCCTTTTTCCTAAGCCTTACAAGGACAACAACAGGACAACAACATCTATTTCTCTGTCAGGGTGCAATATCAGTGCATTACAAACACGCAACAGTAAAAAATTGAATAAAATACACAGCAATGCATAGACACACCCTGCCCATGTTCTTCCTCTTCTTCTTTAACCAAAATTAATCATCTTTGTACTTTTATTTCAAAACCCTAACTTTTGAACCAGAAAAAACATTTGTTTCAATACAAACACACAACCATCACAAGTTAAACAAAATAAACCAACCTCAACTCTCAAACAAGTGTTGCGATTCTTTTGCAACAACTTACTCACCGTTGGACAAAATCCAAAAAAATTCAACCTTTTTTTTTTTTTCGAAACCCCAAGGAGAACAAGAACACAAACGATACCAAAAACCATAATTTCACAACCACATACACTATTTAACAACACGAAACCCCAACAAGTGGAACAAATAGAGCAAATACGGATTTTGTAAGCCCAACAAGCCCTTTTTTCGAACTCTAAGGAGAAAGAGAACACAAACAACACTAAAAACCAGAATTTCACAACCACATACACTATTTACAAATACACAAACCCCAACAACTCGAACAAATACACAAATAAGGGTTTCTCAAAATTTGAACAACAAAATAAACAACATTGCGGACAAACCCATGTTATTCTTCTTCTTCTCTGACCAAAATCATCATTTTCTCATTTTGATTTCAAAACTCTAACTTTAAAAGAATAAAAAAATTGAGCGATTTTACCTGAGAGAAATGGAGAGCAGCAGTTCGTTGTTGAGTCGGCTTTTGAAGAGGTTGATGACGGTTTGAAGAAGCACATTTAGCGGTTGAGATCGGTTCGTGGGTTTGAACTTGAAAGTTTGAAGGAGCAGTTGAGATGATCGTGTGTTTTGAATGAAGTTCGTGTGTTTTGATATGGACCGATGTTGAGTTTGAAATAAATGGGGGTTGGATTAAATGGTTTGGGGTCTTTTTTGTATTTTATAAAAGATTAACAAGTTTGGCAAAATACATTTTCAACCCCAATTTTCTTAATCCCAAATTTCATTGGGTTTTAATTTAATGTGGTCCCTACAAGTCACCTCTAGTAATTTTCAAACTTAAACGACACCTTCAGTTAAATATTCGAAGTGACTTCAATGAAAAGGTTCGACTTCTGCCGAGAAAGAAAAAAAATCGGTGACAAAGAATTGAGCTTGAGGCATCAGGTAAGCAAGTATTATTATTAGAAAGAAAGAACAAAAAAGGAAAAATCTACCTCTCAAGCTTACTTCCAAAAGCTCTACTTTACGCTTACAAGAACTCAGTTGCAATTGAATGTGCTCCAGAAGAGCAATATTGTCAAAACGACCGCCTGGAGTGGTTATGTTTTGTACATATTTCATTGTAATTAAATACATTAATTATCAGAAGCGATAAGAATATTTACTTGTGTCTATAGTCACCAGAACTGATAATATTATTATAGGCTTGTTGTGATTACAATTGAAAATATGTTAGAGAAAAATTATCTACATATATATGCCTCAATTTGTTCCTGAAGTAACAATATCTTAAAAGAGGTTTTAAGCTATCATTATTTGATATGCCTAAGACTCATTCAGATATGTTTCACTCATGAAAATGAGAATGTTTGTAAATGTTATAAATATAGATCCATTTTCTGAAGTGAATGTGACAGTATGTAGTAATTAAGCTTATAAATACGGAAGTGCGTTTGGATGTGAAGCTATCATGCCTCATCTTCAGAAGAGATAGAATAATTGAGAAGACATATTCTAAATATTTTATACTTTACTCCCGAAGTAGTAAACTCAGAACTCTACTCCCAAAGTAGTAGTCTTTGAATTGTACTTTCAAAGTAATAGAATTCTACTCCCGAAGTAGTAGAACTTTGAGCTCTACTCCCGAAGTAGTAAGACTCTGAATTCTACTCCCGAAGTGGTAGGACTCTAAAATCTACTCCTGGAGTATTAAAATCCTAAAATTTACTCATGTAGTAGTAAATATGCTGAAATCAACTCCGGAAATAGTAAGACACTAAACCCTACTCCTAAAGTAGTAGAATATAAAATTTACTCCTGAAGTAATAAGACTTTGAAATTTACTCTTAAAGTAATAAGACTTTGAAATTTACTCTCGAAGTAGTAAACCTTTAAATTTTACTCCCGAAGTAGTAAAACTTTAAATTTTACTCCTAAAGTAGAAAGAATTAGTAAAATATCTGAGAAATTCTTAAGCAATGTCTTCTTGTGCTTGAGCAGAATAACGAACTATTGATGATGAACATCCTATTTTAAGTACATTTGAATAATCAGGTATTATTCCCTGAAGTGACTGAAGAAATACCACTCCTGGAGAGATAAAATAACAAGGGTTATACATGTTATTTTTGTGGTATGGAATTAAGGCATTGCAACACGTACCTGTCGTACGTAGAAACATCTTGAATAAGTTTATTAAAGTATCATTTTAAAGAAAAAGGAAGCAGAGTAAAATGTTTTCTACTATAATCACATCGATACATTATGGTTAGTTGTTATTAATTTCCTCGAAGGAAATAAACATCAATGTATCCCTTCCTGAAAGAGGTGGTTACTATGTGGTTGTCGCTTTGATACAAATTATTCAGATGTTAATGTTTAATCTCCTCGAAGGAGATATTTGAAATACTGAAGTTTAGAGCTTAACGTTTACTTTTCCTAATTTATAATTTAAATTGTCTTTAAATTTCCATTTGATTACTGTTTTCTTTCATGAGATTAGTAGTGTCTAATCAAATTTTCTTTCGTGATACCAGAAGTATCTAAAAAAAATATTTGGTAGTAGAAACTAATAATTAAGGGCTCCAGGAGAGCTAATTATTTATCTACAAGTATCATGACACCAGCAGTGTCCAAATAATATCTAATTATGCTAAATTCATTGAAGTCTCTCGAAGAGGTTATATATGATAGCACCATTTGTCCTAGATCGTAATAGTTACGATCGAAACACAAATTATATTAAACATGAAGTTTACTAGCAATAAAAATGATTATCATATTGAGACTACAAATGATTGGAAGATTGAATATCTTCAAGTTACCACGGGTAAGAAATATGTATATGAAATGTTACCCGAGCATGATGAGATTACATACCACGATAAGCCAGAAGTTTATTAATATACAATCGCATGCAATAGTAAACGTAAGTTTATTAAAATACTAGCACTACCATGGTAAACTTGAAGTTTACTAGTACATAGAATTTTATCAGGTGACATGACTATTTCAATGGTCCTGATTTAAATCTGATGTGCTAATTCAATATTTGAAATATATTGAAGAACTAGAAGATTCTTCAAAATTTCTTTTATGTTGCTTGTTCTCATGATAAGTTGATTACACCAGCTAATGTTGGGACTAAATGTTACACCACTCGTTTTCGTCGTAGGAGAACCTATGGTTTCCTAGTCGGGTATGCTTTTGGAATAGAGACCCGAGCCCGAGTTTTGGAGGTAGAAAGTGTCTTACCCCGTGTCAAAGGTACTAGCAGGTATTCCTGGCAATTTACAGGATTGGAAGTTGAACGAATCGAATCGACGCGATCTGAACTGAACCGGAGAAGTCTGCAGACACCAGTCATCGTCGACGGGGCCGCCGACATGTCGATTGGCCGTCTTTCATCTTTGCGTTGATGGGCTTCTGCAGTCCTGAATCTGCAGGTGCAGGTCGACGAAGCACATCGACGAACCGTTGACACGTCGATGGGTCGTCGACCCGCTCGTCGAACCGCACCGCTGTAACTTTTTAACTTCCAAGTATAAATATATGATCCACGACTTTATTTCTCATTTTCCTCCATTCCAAATCAGAGAAACCCTAGTATTTTCTCTCCCAACATTTTCCATCATTATTAGTGGAGATTTGGTAAGATCCGAGTCCAGTGAACCCCTGCTTGTCAAGAAGAAGGTTGTTTCTAGGGTTTCTTCAAGTTAGAAAGCTTAGGAAGTTGGAGTTGAAGTTGATCCTTGGAATCCTAGGCCCCTCAAGGTATTCAAATGATTTCTACCCTTGTATTTAAGTTAATTATCAAGGATTTTAGTGGTTTTAAGCGGAGAGAGGGTATTTGTGGAAGTGGTAAGTTGATGAAGGTTAAGATAGTGATTTGGGGCTATTTTAAGAGATGATTGGGAATAGATTTGAGTATATTTTTTATATATAAGTGTTGTTATTGTTATTGTGGTTGATGTTGGATTGAATGGGAAGTTGAAGGGTTGTTAAGCTTATAAGGGAAATGTTGCCCATAATTTGTTAAGCTCTATTCGTATTTAGAATGATTAGTAAGCGAGGTAAATAGTCTAATTAAGGCCTACGTTATCTTGATTGTAGACTTACGAGCTCGAGGATTAAACCAACAAGCAAGCAAACAAGCTATTAAATAAGGCTATCCCTTCTTTTTTTTGGCATGACTCTATCATATAAACCAACAAGCAAGCAAACAAGCTTCCATAGTACTCTACTCTTAGAAGCATTAGGAGTACTTCAGTCTTTGATGCCCCTATACCCCGATTATGATTGTTCCTTCTGTTCATGGATCCAGTTTTATGTACACAGTTATTCATGCATTACATTCATTTACATATATTCATATGCATATTGACCCGTGACCAGAAGGCGTTATATACGCGTATATTATATGTATATGGGGTATGAGGAAAAAGCGGGAAGGCGTTATATACGCATTACCACCTGATCAGCTGGTGCACAGTGATGATGATATTGATGATGGCCGCAGAGAGGCCGATGGGATATGAGATATGGATCGGGCTGAACGTTCCTCAGCACTATGACCTACATATATATGCATGAGCATGATTACCATTGAGAGTATGCATACCTACGCGCCCTACGGGGAATTGTCAATTATACGTATTTGCGTATGCATACGTATATTAGTTCATACCGATTCAAACGGTATATACTTTTCGACTTACGAGTTCCGGATTTCATTCATGACTCTTACTTATATGTTGCTTCTATGCTTTACATACTCAGTACATTATCCGTACTGACTCCCCATTACTCGGAGGGTTGCCTTCATGCCCGCAGTACGGAGTAGGTGAGCGGGTGGTCCGGCTCGGTGACTTTTATCCAAAGAAGGATCGGTGCACTCCATTTGATCCGGAGTTGCAGTCTATATTGGTATGCCATTCTTTTGAGATGTATATAGACGGGTATGACGGGGCCCTGTCCCATCCTTCTACAGCTTTTATTCCGCAGGTTCAGAGAGACGCCGTATGTATTAGTTAGATGATGTAGCCTTGTCGGCTTCTATTCTTTTGTGTACAGTATATGTAGCAGCCTAGCTGGCTTGCACTGTTCTTTCAACACGTTTATGTATATATACAGATTGTTCTGAGTTCATGATGTCATTTAATTATGAGGCAGTATGAGATCAGTTTGAGTCACTTGTGGGCTCTTGATGTTTAGTAAGATTCAGATATGAGTATAGGGGTGTTTGGTCGCTAGAGGTCAGACACTCGTCACGACTCATCGATTTGGGTCGTGACACTAAATCCCCTAAATTCTGGAAAATATAAAAGGTGAATGTGGGCCCGTTCACTTGTGATGTGTTGTCTTAAATAGATGCATCTATGACACGGTCACACATAAATTTATTGTCAACTAAAAGTTTGACATTTACAAAGTTGCTTGTTCAAAATTGAGTTGGAAGCACAATGCTCAGAATATGTAATCAAGACAATTCATCTTGATAATGTCAAGGTTTATATCTAAGCTGGGTTGGCATTGGATGCCTCCATAATATAGTTAAACCATTGCTTATGAGAACAGAACTTCAGATGTTGGTCTGAGATATGATATATTGCATACAACGGCACTTGTATGCGACAGACCAATAAATTATGATATATTCTCCCCTCATAATTGGTTCAGGGTCAGGAACTAAATATTTCCATCTTATAGATTTTGATGTGAAATCTATGATTAATGGATATACCGTGATGTACACAGATGGATTTCCCAAAGAAAATGGGGATACATGTTAGTCTTTCTAACATAAGGGGGAGAGAATAAGCAGCTAAGAAATATGTTGTGAATTATCATCAGTATGATCCTCAAATAATTCAAGTCAAATGCTGGAAGCATTAGCTGACCCAACTATTTCATATTTCATCTGCAAAATGCTCCTAATGTTCTTGAAGGATAGAGTCTACAGCGACAGGGAGCATGGTAGACTAATCGGTTCCAAATATAATAATCCTTGAAATAGGAGAGGAGCAAATGATCATAATAAAGAAGCAATGTGCTCTTGAAAAGCCTATGACACAACACGTCATGAAAACTTATAGGAGGTTCAAGTACCTGAAAATAATAAAGTGTTGAGATCTCAGTAAGTTATGTCGAATTGTGAACCGATACAAATGATATATCGTCGACGATATCTTTGATACTATATAGCGCGCAATATAGCATAAGGCTGTGAGGATCAGAATTCTACGTCTCTTAAAGCATGTTGACGTTGAAATAATTACCAAGTGAAATGATGCATCTTGGTAAGCGATTGGACCTATAGTCTAGACATCAGAAGATGTCTCAATTTATACTGCTAGAAGTTGTCAGAGCCTATATGGCCTATTTGACAAAATTTATATGAAAATTTCTGAAGGATTAAAAATGCCTGAAGCATATATAAATTCTTGGAAAACTTGTTTATAATCAGTAAATGGATTAAATGAATCAAGGCTGATGTACTAAAATCGTCTTAATGAATATTCATTAACGAAGGGTACAAATATGATCATGTTTACCCTTGTCTCGGTATGATAATCAGAATTTTTCATATTGTTGTGCAAGTTGATGATGACCTGAATATTATTGGAGCTCTTGAAGAGTTCCCAAAGGCAGTAGATTATCTGCTAAAAAAGTTGAAATGAGAAATTAGGTTGGTCCTGAAATACAGTTGATGCGTTTATCTATCTCGTTGTAACTATAAGCATGATAGAATCTCTCTCTTATATAGAGATGTGAAATAGGATCAATTGCATATTGCAGATGAAAGCCTTGACATGAATGTGTTTATCCTAACAAAAATTGTCAAGTTTTTTGGGTATACAGGGCATTCATTTAATCGATGTAAGAGTTCGATCCAGAAATATTATCTATTCCCATGAGAGGTTACTGTCATACCATGTTGTTCTACATGACAGTCAAATAATACAAAGATAAGAGCTAAATCAAGCCAAAAATGTACATGACGTGATTCAAGCAATATTATACAGTTATGATGCAACTCTATCTTAGAAAGGAAGATGTAGATCATCAACCAGTTAGTCAAATGATCATTTGAAAGATCTGATCACAAATGCTCTGCCAATCTCAAGATATGATAAGTTGGTATACAAGATCAGAGTACATCAACTTCAAGAATTATGTGATGCTTTAATCAGGAGGAGTAAATACGCGTTGTACTCTTTTTCTCTTAACCAAGGTTTTGTCCCATTTGAATTTTCCTGGTAAAGTTTTTAATGAGGCAGCTAGCAATGCGTATTACTAGATACCTGCACTCTTTTTCCTTCACTAGGATTTTTCTAGAAAGGTTTTAACGGGGCACATCATCTATTAATGGACATCCAAAATGGAGTGTTGTAAATATTATTTATTTTGTTTGTCCATTATCTTGGAGTCAAAGCTAACTTGATAATCAAGTTAATTTAATTGTTAGCTTGATGACCAAATTAGTTACTTGGCCACCAAGTATTTCCTTCTATAAATAGTGGGTCATTTGTATAAGATTATATATACAATGAAATCTCTCTTAAGTAAAAGGTTAAATAATATATCAGTCTCTTTCTATATACTTGTTTTTGGTGTATTTACTTTATAATCTTTATTTTATAACACTGGTCACTTTCTTTGACTAGTCGACATTTAGGAGTACTATTTTAGCTTTTTGCAAAAATAAATCTCTCGTTAATACATTTTTGTCATATATAAACAAAATATTTTAAAAATATTTAACACTTTAGAAAAATCAAAAGCTATAACTCATTCTTATTGCTTTGTTTGTTAAGCTAGATGTGACGAGAGATAAATGAGTAACAAATATTTCTAGAATTAAATTAAAACTATTAAATAACTTTCCTAAGGAATATGTACAAATCTTAAAATACTGGACGGAGACCAATAAAGTTTTTCGCTTAAATTACGTGAACAGTAAGAGGTAAGTCGCACGTATACATGCGTGTTGGGAAATTCATGCTCCTCCATCACGCCAGAATTTTTAATAAGAGGTTTAAAAAAATATCAAACTTACCATCTATAATAAAATTTTAATTACAATCTAGATTTAAAGTTTATCGGTTCCAACGATCTTTGTTAAAAAAAATTATTATAAGTGCCTGAGGAGAATCGAATTCTTGTCAAGGAGGACAGCACAGCTTAAACATGTTCCATTTCTACCGCTAGACCAAGAGTCTATTTTGTTAAAGCATTCCCAACACATATCTTATATATTTAATAGATTTCTCAATATAACTACAGGATCTGTGTAATAGTTACTGTGTTTTCAAGAACCCACACTAATGCCCTAGATCCGCCCCTATACCTATGGCATTACCGTGAAAACTTTCGCGATACTAAGGAAATTCAAAGATTTATATATATACAAAAATATATTATTTTTACCCTATTTATACAAATATGATAATGTCTCAACAAAGGAAATTGAATTAAAGCCCCCTTCAATGAATGTGGCTACGCCACTGCCCTTCATGTGGCATGTTCACTAAAAATTTGTTTGGACAAATGTGAAGGCCATGGGATGTCATCAATTTAGGTACATTTGGGGATGTGATACATTTGTCTCTGCTAAAGAGTACTTTAGAGAAAAAACCTCTTTTATAATTATCAAATCTTCAAGATCTTACCTAGGTAGAATAGTTTGTTTAGAAATAGCATAATCAAAAATAAGTTGTTCCTTTAAATACCTAGGAGGAACAGGAATTATTGTATTATGTGGACAAATATATACTAATTAATCTCAAGATTTTATGAAAAATAAATAAATTTTATCAAAAAAATTTCAAGTCAAAAGACAGCAAATTTTAGATACTAAGTTATGAGGAATATAAATTAGTATGCCAAAGATCACGAGTATAATTTTGGAACCAATCGACGTATTTTATCTCTTAATATAAATGATTATATATGAAAATGAGCTTTAAACCCTTGAGAAAAATAAATGAGTCATCGCTATTTTTCCTCATTCCTTTTGCAAGTTGAATCAAATAAGCCAATCTTCTAAGATAAAAATATACTTAATGGGAAGAATAATAATATAATTTGGAGTGCTGATGCTCTACGCACTAAAACAAGAATCCATTCTGATAAGGTGGACTGATATCATTTGAACCTTTTTTGCTTTCATAATTGAACCATAGATTCATATTCTATTAGAGTTTAATTAATATCCACCGTACAACATAAAAATTTTATAATATCAAATTAAATTAATTTGTTATAGTAGGTAATTTAATTGATTTTTAAGATTATAAATCACTGTTTATGAAGAATTATTTGTAAATATATGTTCGATAATCTAATAGCATAAAAATTTCTTTATGTCATTGTAGCATATAAGTTTAAGTCATTTCTTAATTATCTTTATATAAGTTAAATTCATTTTTAATTATCTTTTTTAAGTGATTTAATATTATAAAAGAATTAACATATAGGAAATAAACTTTAAAACAAAAGCATGATTCATGTAATATCTGCTGTAAGTTGGCCACAATATTGTTGTTAATTATCTTGAATTAATAAGACTACAGGACAAAAGTCACAAAGAGCTTAATAAAAATTTCTTTATGTCGTTGTAGCATATAAGTTTAAGTCATTTCTTAATAATCTTTATATAAGTTAAATTCACTTTTAATTATCTTTTTAAGTGATTTAACAGTATAAAAGAATTAACATATAGAAAATAAACTTTAAAACAAAAGCATGATTCATGTAATATCTACTGTAAGTTGGCCACAATATTGTTGTTAATTATCTTGAATTAATAAGACTACAGGACAAAAGTCACAAAGACCTTAACTGTCATATATGTTGAGCAATATTATCTAATCCGTTCGATAATGTACGGTTCAATCACTGTATATCATACACCATTATTGTGTTATCTCACTATAAACTTCTCAACTTTTTTTATGCATTTTTATACGTAGAATGCTGTCAACCGAGTGAAACTTTTAGGAAACTGATTTGTTCACTTTAGTTAGCAAAATGTTAGCTCCTTTCTGTTAGTTTCCAGATTTGGTGTATGATCAGTAACACATTATACATGTGATATGGATCGATTTCTTTTAAATGTGTTAATGGTCTATTAATAACACTACTAAATATGAGGATATATCCTACCAAGCATGTGGTGATGAACTAAAGAGACATTCTATACAGAAAGCTTTCCTTATTGAAAATGAAAGATTCCCAACTTTCTACTAACTTGTTATGCTAAACTTACTTTTTCCATTTTGCCAAATAAATGTTGCAATTTTGAAGCACATTGTCACGTCCTTAGTCTTCAACTAAGCGCACGTGCGGCACTTGACAACTCACTCACATTCTTGCACAACTTGCTCACGATCTTGCTTTGCCAAGTCAGCCTAGATTACTACACTCAAAATCGCTAAGGGAATAATAATTGAGAAAGACAAGAGAAATTTGCTAGAAGGAAGCTTTTTTTATTATATCATTTGCTTGATTTTTTTGCTTGATGGTTTACAAATGAATGACCCTCCTATTTATACTATTCATCTAGGGACTACTATGCAAATAATAATTATTATATAAGTCTCTACATATTTGCAAATAAACCCCTATTCTAGAAATCTCTACACAACTAGAGTATTTCAAGGACTTTCCATGCAAATCCATGGAATTCTAGGGTCTTCCAAAAAAGTCTTTCTAGATATTTTCATAAGAATCTAGAGACTTTCCAAGGAAGCTCTCCATGGCTCTAGAATGTTTCCACAAATGCTAGTTCGCTACCGCCAAGCATCCACGTAAGCTTCCAACATGATAAAAAACGCCTCCACGTGACGCCTGGTGGCATGATGACGTGGCAGTCATCACACTCTCCCCCACCTCGATGTTGCAACGATCGCGGCCATTTCGTCGTCGCTTAAACTCTCGACTCTTGTTTTTAAACTGCCACAAGTCTTCGTATCGCTCACATGTGGCCTCTTCCGGTGATTGCCCCTTCCAATGGACGAGGAAAATGGAGGTGGCTTCTTGCCCTTGTTTCCGCCTGGCCTGGTAGTCAATGATAGCTTCAATCTCCCTATCGTGTGAGGCGGTGATGGTAATCGATACATGACTTGACCCTTTCCAGGTTCATGCTCCAACTCAATCCTGTGATCCGCCCTCACGCCTAAGAGGTAAGCTCGTAGGTAGCTCTTCAAAAATACCATCTTTGTTTTCTTCGAGCAAATCATCAATCCAAGGCGGCGGTGTCTCTTGGGTACTATTACCTTCCTTCAAACTTGTAATGGCTGCCATGAATGTTGGCTCCTCTTTCTTGAGCCCCTCGACAAGCTGCATAGCTGAAAGTGTGCGTATGGCCCCGTTCATGCGACATAGTGATCAGAGGCACCACGCAAAGTTGCCTTCTCGCTCCATGACCAAGAGACGTCGGAGGTAGGGATCGATCATCGCGTGGCAATGTCTAAAGAATTCTTGCCCTAAAATAATGTCAAAGATATCCATAGTGAAGGGCGGTGCAGTTTGTCATACCTTTCCAATCGCCCAATTTGACACCAACTCCATCACACCACGAGCATTTTCTGCTTAGCATTCATGGTCTCGACGAGGGCGTTAATCGGGAGCAAGCTTCAACTCTAGTCTCTTCGCTGGACCTCGGTCACAAAATCGTGAGTCGCTTTCTGTCCACCAATACACAGCCGGGCTTGGTATTGATGGTGAGATCCACGTACTGGTTTTTGTTATCGTTGGTTTGACTATCTTGCTTCGTTACAGCGCCACATAGTCTAATCATCCCAACTGTGCGATTCCCGTACTCTGTGCTTGCGTCTGCTCATGACTTTCATGCACCATAGCGCTAAGGCTCTTCGCGTGTCGGGGCAATTTTTGCCGCGCGCCCTCCGCATAAGTAGCATCCCTTCTTCTCGTTCGCGCCTTCTTTCTGGCATAGCCCCGACGACCACTTGACTTCTCGCGCGTCGAACTTATTCACATTTTGAGTCTTGAGTATTGTTGTTGCGACTCCCCGCTCTCGCCACGGCCTCCCCCACCTTGGCATCGCCACACGTTGACTCATCGCCTTAGCCTTTGTCGTGCTTGTCATGTCAAGTCCATTAAAGACTCGGCCTCCACCATGGCTCTGGTCTATGTCCTGCGACTTCGACGGCGTTGTAACCCCGCTAGCCCAATTTTGCAACCCGTCTATAAAGTGAAACAATAAGTCATCATTGGTAAGGTTGGGAATTTGCCGCAGTGGGCGTGGTGAATTCCTTGACATAGTCTCGTTTGCTCCCCGTTTGCTTCAACTTCCCGTTCGCGCCTTGCCTCGTACAAGACATTACTTAGTAAGAATTGTCGCCAAGTCATTTCGAACCGATCCCACGTACATCAGGTACGTACCCTCTCGCATCGGCGACCTTTCTTCTCCACCAAAGTACGGTAGTCTATGATAGGTACAACATGGGCCGCCAAGTATTGATCTTGGCCTCATCGTCCCTAACTTTGCCATGCCTGAAGTAGTTCTGCAAGTGCCAAAGAAAGTTCTCCACCTCTTGTGCATCACGGACCCCTTTGAACACTGGTGGCTTGGGAGCCTCGATCTTAACCTCCCTCATCACAACAACGTTGTTGGCTGCCTTGGTCACGCCAACACTAACCTGCTCTTCGAGTGCCACTATCTTTGCCTTCATGGCATCGATAGTACTCAACACTTCCATGACTCTGGATTCTAAGGCAGTGATGGTTTGCTTTACCTCAATCTCAGCCTGCATACGCCCCTCCAAGTCGTTTCGCATGCTTTCAATCTCTTCAAGAGTATGCCCCTCGGCTAACACCAAGAGCTGCCCTCCATCTTGCCCAAACGTTGGCCAAATCGTGTCGATGGCGTCCATCCCCACATTAACCTTCATAACCCATTCTTTACCGAGCGAGACGCCCTCACTGCAGACCCTCGACGTCATCTTTGCTCACCTCGCCGGTGGACGTGTTCCGGGATGTAAGCCCTTCATTTGGAACAACTTCTCGCAAAGACCTCCTTGCTCTCGCTTTTCACACATTTCTTTGTTACGCCCCTTTCGCTAAATCCCGCATCCCGGACGGCGCGGCTTAGCAGCACAGCTGGATTTCACCGTCGTTCGCCATTCCCTTAGCCGTAACCTCGCTCTCGATACCACATCGTCACGGCCCTAGTCTTCACACTGCGTACGTGCGCACTCGACAACTCGCTCACGTTCAAAGACAACCCCGCTCACGATTCGTTTGCCAAGTCACCAGACTACATTACACTCGCATCGCTTAAAATAAGAACCGAGAAAGTAAGAGAATTTGCTGTATGAAGTTTTTTATTATGTATGACTTGCTTGATTTTCGCAATTACTTAAGCTTACAAACGTAACGACTCTCCTATTTATACTATTCATGTTAGGACTAATAAAATAATAATTATTATATAAGTCTCTACATATATTATGTAATAAACCCTCTATTCGAAATCTCTACACAACTGTAGCATTCCTACATTTTCCACAAATCTACTACCTATGTTTTCCAAAAAAAGCCTTTTCGTATATTTTCGTTAATCTGTGAGATTTTCCAAGAAGTTTTCATGGCTCTAGAATGTTTCATACGTTAAGTACTGTCACGTAAGCATCCACATGTCTTTCCTACATGATAAACAATCGACGGCGCTAGGTGGCATAATGATGTGGCGGGTCATCACAACATGACCAGATACCTCTTTTATGACCATGGTGAACAACAATCTACTCGCTACTTTTTTTTTCCTTCTTTCCCTTTTAAATTTATGAAATATTCTGGTGATGAATTAAAAAGGGGAAGGAGTTATTCCACTTTTTAACACTCACTGCAATTTTGGGAAAGTAAGGGAATTATCACCAACAAAATTGTAATAAAGGGCAACCCGCTAAGCTCCCACTATACGCGGCGTTCGAGAAAGAGCCGGACCACAAGGGTCTATTGTATGCAACCTTACCCCACCCTGCAATTATGCAAAAAATTGTTTCCACGGCTATGAAACCAAATGTTATGAAAATATCTATGTTCTAATGATCCAACTAGGTCCAAACAGCACCGTTAAGTTGCCACCAAAGAATCAGTAAAGTGGTGAGCAATAGATGTAAAAAGAATTGAAGTGAGCTAATCACTCAGCTCCTACAATTTGAAGTTTCAATGTCAAAAAACCTGAACTTCAGCTACAAATGGACCTAATTTATATACTACCATTCTTTAACTCCACAAGTCTCCACCAAAAAATAACCAAAACTTATTTCAAGAAAAGAATAGAACACTAATCTTAACAGTCCTCGTCAAGATCATATGAGGAGCTTGTAATAGGTATCATTAACTACTGTAATCAGATGCTGTCATCTTAACCAGCAACTCTACCACAAGCCGATAGCCTTCCACCAAATTCCTCCGACACCAAGCCAGATAATAAGGTTGACGACAGAACATACGAACCCGTATCCCCACCATTTAGCAAGGGGAACATAGTTTGCACCGTAGAATACAGGTGCTGATCCAATTCCGTAGTGGGTAATTCCACCCATAAGGTTCGAGAGGAATGAGAGAACCAACGCTCCCAAGTATGGTGGAGTACCTAAGGCACTAGCAACAGATAAGAATGCTGTGAACATTGCTCCGATATGAGCAGCTCCACTTGCGAAGAAGTAGTGGGAGTAGAAGTACAGAAGAACAAGAATTCCGAACGACAACTGCCATGAAAGACCTAATCCACCAACAACCTGCAAAATATAGAGAGTAAATCAAGCATGAGCAATAAATTAATGGAGCAACTCCCATACTTGTGGAGTAGCGGCACATAGATTCTTCAGCAAGTCCATTAAGAAAAAGGACAAAATGGTTTCACCACTTATCTGTATCAAAAAGTTGTTCCGTTGCTGATCAGAAAACATTCAGTTATCCCATCAGATGTACTCACCACACATGTTAACAACTACAATACTTTTGGTTATGGGAGACATAATTATAGACAAGCATAAGATTGTTAGTATTTTAACCCATAACATCCTTTTAACAGTTTCATATGTAAGCATTGTAATGGGATAATTTAGTCTTTTATGTAAACAATTCCAAATATAATACTGAAGGATATAATGTAACGCCAATCAAGGTTAAGTTTACCTCTTTTTAACTTCCCTCAATACACTTGTTAGTGGCAAGATAGTGATGTTGAATAACCATTCCACTCTTCTAAGGTGGCAATTCAAAATGATCTTTCTTAAGGCCTTTCAATATCTCCAATTGAGAAGTGTTAATTGATAATGCCCAACATTTTGATTGTTGAATCACATATTCAAAGACATAAAAAAGGGCAGCCTGCTGCACTAAGCTCTAGCTATGCACGGGGTTCGGGGAAGGGCTGCACCACAAGGGTCTATTGCACTCAGCCTTACCCTGCATTTCTGCAAGAGGTTGCTTCCACAACATTCAAAGACATAACCTAAGATAATTCATACCTCTCCCATATGCACAGAAACTTAAATCTTTTGTTACGCTTTCAGCCTTACCCTGCATTTCTGCAAGAGGTTACTTCCACAGCATTCAAAGACATAACCTAAGATAATTCATACCTCTCCCATATGCACAGAAACTTAAATCTTTTGTTACGCTTCATAACATGACACTAAGGTCAACCAAAAAGGGGAGATGGGCTCATAAGTTAACAAAAGACGAAGCTGAATTAGAAAGAAACTCTTAGCTAAGATTAAAGATCTCCATAAAAGTTGGCAGACATTGTAACAAAATAAAGAACTTGGGTGTTGAAATGCAAAACTGGATGTCCTGTAGCTAAATGTAAGTTTAGTTTAAGAAAGAAGTTTCAGTCAAATGTAAAAAGCTACTAGCATAGGAGAAACAGAGCTCCTATTAAACAAGGAGAAAAATCAATATGGCTGAGTACAACAAGCAGAAAAAAATAAGTGAATGAATGTTAACATGCAGGCATTTAGGCACAAAATCTTATATCTGATTCTACACTTGCAAATGACCCAAGATAGGATCAGCAGGCAGAAGAAGCAGTTGGCTATAGTTAAGTGTCAACTTCCTTTCAGCATAAATTACTGAACATCCACATTGATAGACTAAATAAACTATTCAGGTACCAACAATAGCAATAAAGCAAACCAAATATCATTCAGCGAAAATAAGCAATGAGAACGAACCTTGACCACTGTCTCACTAAACCAAGAGATGAGACCATATTTGTTTAGATAACCAGCCATTGCAATCAGTGCAGCAAACCAAGTAAGGGTGTCCCAAGCAACTGCCTCACCCAAGCACTCCTTCCATGTGACAACCCCAGTTATAAGGAGTACAGATAGTCCAAGAATTGCTGCAGTAACAGCATCAACCTTTAATGTGCTACCAAAAATCCAAAGTCCAACCTGGAAGAGAGCATACAGAGTGAAACATCAATAGATGGTATCATACAAATTCAAACTACATTTATCAATTCTAAATGAAAAGCATAGGGGCAAAACCAAAATGCAGAATGCATATGCTCCAACAATTACTAGGGTAAAATTCAAGCTAACTTTATTTGCATTAATACATCATGTGTCGACAAGTTAGCAACCACTTCTAAAAGCTCTTAGCACCTGCGTTTACCAACCCGATTACAGGATGGAAGTAAAGTATCACCGGATATTAGGCAAATAAGTTTTCTCAGCTAAATATGATCAATGTACAAAAAGTAGAGTATGAAAAAGTATCAGCAGTTGTCAGCCAAATGAGATATCTCAGCTAAATATGATCGGAACTAATAAAAAGATTGTTTGTCTAAGCTGGAAAGAGATGCACCGAAAAGTCATAATTAGGTTAAGGAAAAGCCACTAATGCAAGCTATTATCCAAGTGCTGAAAATGCCCCAAAAAAAAAAACACTAGAGTGATCACTAAAAACTCAATGACATAGTGATCTATATCTCTCAATTTATAAATCTGTGATGAATGAACCAATATTTTGTGAACAAGACAGAAGTGCTTGGCCATTGACGTTTCTTAAGGATAAGTTAAGCTCAATGAAAAGTGCAGCATCCAAAAAGGGACAAAATCATCTAGAAAAAAAAAAAAATTGATTCTAGGAATGCAGGACAGCATTGATGCAGCTTCACTGGCTCGACTGCATTTGCATGTCTTCGCAAAGTTAAAAGTTAAATAGGATCATTAGCTAGTCCAACAGAGCAACAAGACTAGTTATGAGAATGGTAAAATTATACTCCTTCCATCCCAATTTACGTGACACTCTTTCCTTTTTTATCAGTCCTAAAAAGAATGACATCTTTCTATATTTAGTATAACAATTTAATTTTGAACTTCCCATTTTACCCTTAGTGAAATGATTTATTGTCACACAAATGTCAAAGGTTTGTTTTACACCACAAATTTCAAAAGTCTTCCTTTGTGTCTTAAACTATGTGCCTAGTCAAACGATGCCACACAAATTGGGACATAGGTAGTAGCTCATTTAACAAACTCGCTCTATAGGGCTTTACACGTCTACATCATAGCATAATCCTCTTCTACCATTAATGCCCATAAATCCAATATCTTAATTTACATCCTAATCTTATCTACTTATGGCTGTTCCCTTAGTTCAGATATTTTTTTCAGAAATCAACATGAACAAACACATTTCTGCTTTCATCAATCAACAAGTTAAAAACAAAAGTGACCAGTATCGTTTTTCACTTACCGTAAGAAGCAGAGTTCCAGCCATAATAATCTCATTCTTAGACATTGGTCCCATCTTCTCCAACTTCTCCTTAGCCAACCTAGGAGCATCAGGACTACTCTTCACAGAAGGTGGATAAATTACATACAACAACAATGGAACCACAATCAAAGACACCAAACCAGGAACTATAGCTGCTTTAGCCCAATCCATCCAACCAATTGTCTGATTAATAGTACTAAGTGTCAAATTCGCGCTCAACGGATTAGCAGCCATAGCTGTCAAGAACATGGATGATGAAATAACAGATGTTTGAAAACAAGTAAGCATCAACCATGATCCTAACTTATGTTCAGTACCATCACCTGCATTACTTCCACAAGCCACACAAAGTGACTTAACTAATGGTAAAAAAATCCCACCAGCTCTTGCAGAAACTGATGGTATAGCAGGTGCTAAAAGTGCTTCACTGAAAACTAAACTATAACCTAACCCCAATGAAGAACTACCAAACAATGAAACAAACTGATAAGCAATCCTGTTTCCTAATCCTGTTTTAATAAACCCTCTAGCAAAGAAAAATGCAAGTGCAATTAACCATGGAATTGGATCACCAAAAGCTGAAAATGCAGCAGCAAATGTAAGTGTTTTAGTTAATACACAAGCACCAAGTCCCATAAGTGCAACAGCACCAAGTGGTAAAGGCTGTGTAATAATCCCAACAATTGTAGCAAGAAAGATAGCTAACAATTGCCATGCATTTTTTGTCACACCAGTAGGTGCTGGAATAAACCAAATAATAATTCCAGTGGCTATAGATGCAATCAATGGCTTCATAGCAGCACCTTGCCATGGTTGTTGTGGTGGAACTATTGCAGTAGATGAAGTTGAAGCATTTACAATTACACTTCTTGGTTTTCCAAGATTCCATTGTTTTCCAAGATTCCATTTTTTTTCAAGATTTATGGGGTTCTTGAATGAAGATGATGAGGCCCTTACAATTATGCTTCTGGGGTTTTCAAGATTTGACCTTTTTCCAAGATTTAAGGGGTTCTTGAATGAAGAAGACAAACTTGATGGGGTGTTTTGTGATGTTTGAGTGAATTGAAGGGGTTTATGAGATGGGGTTGGCCTGAGATGGAGGTTGATGGAGGAGGTGAGGGCCAAAGACGCCATCTTGTGTGATGGCGGAAGTGGGTTCAGTTCAGAGAGATCTGTTTAACTCAGAAGAGAAAATCTGGCAGAAATAGGGGAGTTTGAGTTTATAGTAATGGGCCAAATCTGTGAGGTGAATCTTGACAATTAAGGGTGTGTTTGGTACCAAGGAAAAAATGGTTTTCGTGAAAAATGTTTTCTTGAAAAATAAGTGATTTTTGTGTCTCTTCCTCCACTAGGTGCTAGTACCACCAAGGGATGTGGTGCAATGGATCCAGTTACTCGTTCCTAAATTAGAGGTCAGTTCGAGCCTTGGTATGAAAAAATTCTTAGTAAGGAACGCTTTCTCACAAATGGGTTGTACGCGACGCAAATCCGTATATAGTCAAGCGCCATTGAGGATATCGAACACCTGGTAGGAAACAACAAAAAGGTCTGTGTACACTCTATCATTCCCATACTACCTATGTGATTTCACTGGATATGTTGTTGTTGAAAAATACTCCATTCGTCTCAGTTTATATGGCACCGTTTGACTTGACACAAAGTTTAAGATAAAAAGGAAGACTTTTGAAATTTGTGGTCTAAAATAGATTTTTGATATTCGTGTGGTTATAAATCATTTTAATGTTAGATATTTGTGTGGCTATAAATAATTTCTTTAAGGGTAAAAAAGAAATTTTAAAGTTAAGTTGTCTCTAATTATAAAATTATGACATTTTTTGGGACAAAAAAAAAAAAGGTGTTACATAAATTGGACAAAGGAAGTAAGTAACTTCTTAATTATTTGCTAGTGTTTGGTAAGTAAATAAAAAATTATTATCACAAAAATATTTATATATAATCTAGCAAAACACTATAAGGTGGAAATACAGTTCGGGGTTGGTAGGGGTGGAATAATGAAAGTGTGAGGGTTGAGGGTGTTTAGTAAGTGGTAAGAAACAATGAACTTGAAATGTCATTTATGTAACTTGTTTTTTTTTCTTTCACGAGGAAAGTCATATTTTTTTATTTTTAAGAAATTTATTTTTCTAGAGAAAATATTAAAATATATTTGCCAATCAAATATGAAAAACTTGTAATGTTTTTCACCATGCCAAACACACCCTAAAGGTGATGATGGGGTTTGGAATATACGGCAAAAGAAGGCCAGCTTGGCTGCTCTGTTGTGTCGCATAGTGAACTCCGAAAAAATGCTTCTTGCAAAGTCCGTCATTGTTCTTGATACTAAAATACGCTTGCTCAATGCTAAAATACGCCTTTTTTAATCTTTAAGCTAACATCCTGATTTTGTGGCTCAAAAATGGATCTCCAATCTCTGAGGTGACACGTGACATGATCTCATTTGACGGGACTACATTTTGTATGTAAGGCTGAAATGACTAAAGAGCACTCAATGTTGGAGTTGTAGTCTAGTGGTCGATTAAAGAGGGAAAATAAACTAAAAAGTAAATATTGTCACTTAAACTGAAATGGTAGAACATAATTCAAATTTTAAGAAAATAATATTAGTTGGTGAGTCTTTTTATCTATCAAGTCATGATGCGCGTTACTCAATGATATTTCATATCTTTCAATTTATATATTTTATATTCCGTTGAAATATATTTACGTTCAATATCTTAACAGTATTTTTCTGTTTTTTAGTAGATTATACGTATCTTTCAAAAGTTTTATTTCTTTTCTTAAATTTTTATGAGTCAAACTAAAGCACATTAAGGTAGGCTATCTATATCACAACACTTAATGTGCGGCTCACTTCTGGCCCTATTAACGCGAGATGTTTCGTGCATCGAACTGCCCTTTTAATTTATTATTATTATTCAATAAATTAATTAATACAAATTGATCCAAAGTTGATTTGGTTATTTTGAAATGGACGAAATTTCCAAGGAAGGGTTTGGTTGCAAAATGTGATATAAACTATATTGACAACCACAAAATGGGAAGTGATGGGCATGTTGGGAAGAAGACAATGGAAGAGAGTGTGAGGTTGTGAGTGAATCTAAAGAACAGATAAAGTGCCTCTATTTCTGATCCAAAGGTCAGAGAATTTATAGAGGCAAATTCACCTGAGCCTCACAATTTAATTTCTGTAAGCTTTTGTCTTCCACCTCTCTCAATCACGAGGGCTGAAATATTTTTCTGTCTTTTTCTCAAAAGATTTTATTTATGAAGCTACCTTTTCTTTATAACAACCCATTCGATCATTTAATAATTGTAAATATTAGTTTGATCATTATTCCCTTTGTTTCAAGGCTAAGTTGACACTTATTTTAGGACGAAGCTAATACATAAAAATCCACTTGTTTAAATAAAGAAAAATTTTGAAGAAAATAATTAATTTATTCTTAATTATGTAAATGAACACTGATTTTGAACCAAAATAAAAAGGTCAAAGTGAACACTTATTACAAACAGGATGGAGTAGCATTTACAACTAACAAACTTTAATATTTAAAATATTGTTGAAATATTAAAATCTTGTTTGAAGAGTACGCAAGCAAAATAAGTAATTTTTATTTACAAATCTTCAACATTTTTCAAGTTGTTTATATCTATGTAATAATTATGCCTTAGTTTCAAACAGGTTAAAATCAACTATAAAAATCCTTGCTCGTTTACTGCGTTTCTCCATTTACGTTCAACTCTCATATCATCATATCAAATAAATTGTGTTTGGAACTAAAATTTCTTTTGAGTGAAAATCAACTTTTCACTTTAAAATACACACCTAAACAAGTATGCTATATTTTATTTGAAGTTCAAATAGGGAAGTCCAAAATATCTTTAAGTACTTATGGCCACACTTGCAAGTTTCAAGGAGTGACGGATTTTCAGTGAGAGGATTCGAAAAATAAAAATGTATTGATTGGAATTTCAAGTGAATTTTGAACACGCTATATATATATATATATATATACACACACACAAAAATGAAAAAAGACCTTATACATATGGTGTAACTTTTAGCTGATGGTGTTCGCATGAACACCCTCGGCGGGCCCTAGATCGGCCACCAAGTACTACAGTACTTGGCATTTGCAAATGATGTACTCTATTGAATGCCCAACAGAGACATATATTTACCAAACTTTATTTTGCTCTTAAAAACTTTTCAAGACAATATCTTAAAAATGATTCTCCAAACATTTCCCAAAAAGGTGGATAAACGGGCCAAATTTAGAATTATGAATTGAATGTAAAATTAAGTCGACGAAAAGATATAGCTTAGATTCTGATAGATAGTAACTCGATGGTCCCCGGCTTAGATTCATGTGCTACCTGTATATTCTATATTCATTAAAAATATTAGTATTAATTAACGCTATCAAACAAAAAGGACTTAGTTAAATTAACATATTTTTTCATGTACAAGGAATTAGATGAATATTGAATTTCATGGTGATTGGATACCTACCGGTATGGCAATAGTTCATTTAAGTGATGTGATGTGTAAATACGCTATATACAGTCAAACCTCTCTATAACAAAGATCGTCGTTGGTCTAAATTTTTTAATTTGTTATAGAGAATGGCCGATATACACCTATAACAAAAGATTGACATTTAAATAATACTTAAACATTTATAGGCAAAAAAGATGCATAAAATCTAATTTTCATTTTTAATTGTCAAATTCTAAGCTTAATCACACTTTGTACAACGAACGAAAATTGTTTAATGATGAAAATATATATATTCATATGATATTTTTTTGTCATAAATAATGTATTAATGATCAAATATTTGGTCAAAATCTATACACTTATTATTGGTAATCATAGATATTCTATTTTTATAAAAATGGTTAATTATTATAGTACCAAAAAAAAAAAAAAGATAGCTATTATATGGGGGTAATTTTACAAAGAGCGTACCGTTATAAAGTTGGTTGTTGCTGTTATAGGTGAAATGTTGTTATAGAGAAATAAAATATAATATAAAAATCGGTTCCGAAAAAACTTGGCTATTATAAAGAGGTGTTGTTATATGCGGGTGCCGTTATAGAGAGGTCTGACTGTATAAAAATCATAAAATTGCAAAGCTTCTAGCTATGTATTTCACTGCTAAGGAAAATTTATTTGTCATAGCTATCTCTAGGAGATATTTATTGATAATAACTACTATTTAATTTATTTATATTTTATAGCTACAGTGATTTTCTAATTTACATATCGTAGCTATACCAAATACATAGAGTTATTCCACTGTATCAAGCTTCTCTCTCACCTCTCTCTCTCTCTCTCTCTCTCCCCCCCCCCCCCCCACCTCTTTCTCTCCTTTCTCAGCCACATACTCCTTTTTATCATCCTCTCTCTCCACCGAAACCCTAGCCCAAAATCAGAAAGCCCTAATTTCCACACTTTCTCTTCTCTCTACCTCAAAATTCACCATGGTTAAGAAGCGAAAAACCAGAGCTTCCGAATCCACACAACAAGTTGAAGAACCACAAGACATTAAACAAGAACATGATGTTGATAAGAAGAATACAAAAACTATGTCGTAGAAGAAGAACAGTACATGAAGAAGACAAAGAAGAACCAGGTCCTGAAGAAGAGAACCATAAAGTGGCGGCGATGAGATCCGCCACCGTCATTGTCGAGTCACCGGCAAAAATTTCCACCAGCGAGCAAATCTTTGAGGGATTGGATCTGAGGCTTGTATTCATTTTTTAGGAGTGGAGACAATCTCAAATTGAGCAATACACCTGCTCGTCATTCTCCTTCTTGTATCTTAGATCTGAGTATATTTAAGTGTATTCCATGGCTTCTTCTCCTTCTTGTATCTCAAATCTAATGTATTTGAGTGTATTCGTCATTTTTTTAGTATAAATATAAGTTTAATGTATTTGGCTGATTGTATTTTTGGGCAAACTAGATGTATTTGATTGTATGTGTTGTTTAAATGATCTATATGCATATACTTGTATAGAATTTTTTTTTTTTTTTGAATAAATATAGTGTATCTGAAATTTTGTATCTGAATTTTTCTTGTTGTATACAAAATGTACCTGTCATTGTTTGATACACTCGAATACACTCTATAGCAATGAAATACTAGCCAGTGACAACTCAAATACACTAAAATACAGTCTAATACATCCAATCTTTGCGACGTCCGGCATCAATCTTGCTGATCGGAGCTCAAATACATTCAAATACAACCAAAACAAAAGAATACATCAATATATAAATACCTTGAAATACACAGCTCTTTCATGTACCTAAATAAACTGGAATACAAACATTTTGTATGCACATGTATTCAAAGAAATTAAGGTTGCATGTATTCAAATACATTCAAATACACACGAATACAGCGAATTGCCCTAAACTAGCTATAAAATGTAAAGACATAAAATGTAGCTATTACAAATTGTTAAAAGTTCTTAAAAGGTACTTAGTTTATGTAAGTTTCCCTTTTTATAAAGGCAAAATACATCAAATCACACTTAAACTATACCCAAAAAGTCGAGTTCACACTCCAACTAATCGGGCGACCTATTTACCCCCTATTCTTCTTTAAACTGGAATTAATACCCCCCTATCCGTGACGTGGCAGAGGAAATTTTTTTTATCTTTTTAAGCGCGAGTGAAAATTAAAAAAACATATTAAAAATTGATTAAATTGTACACGTGTCTATTTTTAATGGGATGTCACATAACTAATTGCACTTAATTATTTGTGGGCCCTCTTATCTTTTGTTTGCTCTTTTTTGTTCCTTTGCTTCTTTCTTTTTTCTCTGTGCAATGCTTCTTCACCACAGAAACTCCATTTTTGCCGATTCCATCACACCACACAGGATCAACTCACTGCTATGGCCCATGAAAACCCACAAAATCCCTCTTTTCTGAAGGAGATCACCCTTCATCTTTTATAAAGGGACAACATCAACAAATGTAGCCGGAAAATTTATCTAGAAAAATTTCCTCGGCAAACTTCCATTTTTTCGGTCAATCTTCTACCATATTCCTATCTCTCATTCTAATCTTCTTTCTCTTAGAATTATTATGCAAAAAATAATTACCAATAAATTACAAATTATTTTCACAAGTTGAAACCATTTCGAATTCTTAAATCTGAAATGGGTAGTCGAAAATGTTGAATCTAAAATGGGTAATCGAAAATGTAGTGGGGTTACCAATTTTGAATCTGAAATTTTTGTTTGTTGGTGATTTGTTAGTCAAAATTGGTTTGCCAGATAATGGTTAGGATGAAAAAAATGAAGAAGAAGAAGGGGGGGGGGGGGAGGTGGGGGTGGCGTGAAGGTGGTCTTTGAAATGAAGAAGAAGGGTTTGGGGGTGGGGGTGGCGTGAAGGTGGAGGAGAAGAGGGGTGGGGCGGAGGAGTGGGGGGCGGGTGGTGAAATGAAGAAGAAGATGAAAAATCAGTTTTTTTTATTAAAATTTAAAAATCATTTTTTACTTTAATTTTGTGAATAAAAAAAAAACAAGTGTGAATTAAAAAAAAAAAGTAAAAAGTATAAATATATTGTATTTCTGACGTGGGTTGACATGGCGTTGACGTGGGCTGACATGGCGCTGACGTGGTGCGCGTGTGAAGCACCCCACACCATGAGAGTGGTTTTATACCTCATAAGGTGGTATTAATTCCAGTTTAAAGAAGAATAGGAGGTAAATAGGTCGCCCGATTAGTTGGAATGTGAATTCGACTTTTTAAGTATAGTTTAAGTGTGATTCGATATATTTTGTCTTTTATAAACTTCATGTTTGAACACCTTGAGATACAGAAAATCCATTTTAAATACGTAATGGGCCCAGCCAGCACACTTGGGAGATTTAGGAGATTTATGTTTGCACTGAGGAGTCCAGAATAATAAAGTGGAATCATGTGGTAGGTAGCCACTTTTAGGATCGTTGTTTTAAGTCTTAGCTAGCAATTGCAAATTATTTAATGTTCAGTCACAACTTAAAAAGCGGAAAGATATTGCTGCTTCAGTCTCATACTTTTGAAGTTTGGGACTTCCAAGCTAAATTTTTAAATAAAAATATCTGATGTTGTTTGCTTGCTATGAAATGTCTGGCAAGCCAAATTTCAGTCTCGTATATATGTCTAAAGTTAAAAAACAAAATGATTGGAGTTTGCTTGCACAAAAAATATACCAAACTTTATTCAAATTTTGTAACTTCAGACAAGTATTTTTACAACTTTAGTCGCGTATATCTGAAGTTTATTCAAGAGTGTTTAAATACAAAAAATTATAAATTTAGGCTATGCCTTAAATAGGTGGCTGAGAGTCTATCCGAAACAACTTCTCTATCCCACAAAGGTACGTAGGAGTAAAATTTGCGTACATCCTACCCTCCCCGAATGTCACTTGTGGGATGAGTATATTGTTGTTCCGTTAAATAGGTGTCGCTAGAATGACTATTTGTGCACTTGCCTATCTACTTCGTCGTAGAATCTTGAAAACGTTTCTCTATTTCAAAAGGTGGCAACCCTTTAATTGGCTCATCTCCTTCTAATCCTTTAAGTTGCGTCCTTATACTTGATCCCTAAATCTCGTTGCGTGAATTATGTTTCATATTGTAAAGAAAATTCAAGAATAAGTACAATTTCGCCCATTTATTAATGGCAAAAAATAGCTCAACTTCCTCTTGTTGGTTAGGTTTGACGGTTTTAATTAAAAAAATCTGGCAAACTATAGTCAAATCTGCAAAGCACAGTTCTTCATCAGCATCTTTCAAATATTTCACTAATTTTTCACACGCTCTCCTCCATCGTCCACCATTACATTAAGATATCATCGTAACACCGCCATCTTCTACCACTTCTTCCACCGGCCACTCACCACAACACAAAGTCATCTTATGCATTTCTTTTTTTGCTTCTCCCACTTTCCCATGACTAGACCTCCACCATTTCTTCTTTCTATCTAAACATTATCGTTGTTTTTAAACCATAGTTGCATCATTTCACCAGAAAGACTTCCAAAATTTCATTATCTTCTTCCAAAAAATAAGAATTTATTTTTAATACTCATATTGGAGAAGTTTTTTTTATCACTGCACGAGCCTCTCGTCAGAGGTTTAATATGAAATTCAGGTCTGTTTTTTCGAGTTTCCATAGATTGGTGTTTGTCGTTCAGTTGTGGGTTTTGGAAGCCCATGTATTTATGTGTATTTTTGTGAAAATCAGTGTGAGATATATGCTATCATACACGATATATACATGTAATATACATTAGAGTAAAAAAAAAAAGAAAAACATTATTCCTTATGGTTCTATGCCTCCAAAGAGCTTGTGTGTTACATCTTGATTGGCTAGTAAAACTTTCTTTTGCAATTTTCCAAAAAGAAAAATCTCTCAACAATCCAATGATCTTGTCTAGTCCGTTAAGGGTATTTAAATAGTAACAAGAATTGGCAGAAACAAACACGCATCTACCACACTAATACAACATTCTCTCGTATATACATTGATCTACCTTGCTTCCATCATCATTAAATATATAATAATTATAAATTTTTTGTGATTCACAATTAGGAAAAAAATAATTTACCAACAAGAAGTAGTTTTATGGGACACTACAGTTGTACTATTTACAAAATTAATGATATAAAGATTCGTATGTATAAGAAAAAGTATTAAACGAATTGAAAATGGAAACGCAAATCAATTTGATACAAGGTATTTTTTCTACTAATAGTACTTAGTTGATTAAACATATGAGAGAAACATGAATATTGACAGGAAGCTAATGTGCACAGATCACAAGGAAAGGGTGTTATGTATACTTTTACTGGAAAAAAGGAACTCATACATAGTTGGTAGGTTTGCGTGTAATCTAAGAAATATGATATCATCTTTTACAATAGCATTGGTGAAATGAAGTACTCTATCCATTTTAATTTATTAAGTAATTTTATTGGATACAAAGTTTAAAATAAAATAAAATTCGTAATACTTATGGTCTTAAATATGTAATAACATTTATGTGACTATTATATTTTTTAAACTTGTGTTCTAAACATGTCATAACATTTGTATAACGAGAAAAAACTTGTTATTAAGGGTTAAATGAGGAGCTCAAGTTAAATTGTTTTCAAATCTAGAAAAGTGTCATCCTTTTTAGAAGGACAAATAAAAAAAATAACATCATTCCTTTTTGAATGGAGGGAGTAACATTTTAAGAAGAATTACATTATCTAACGGTTAAACGAAATTTGTCATACAACACTGACAAATGTAGTATTGTTTTTGTATAGCCCTCAATGTGGCTAATATGGAGATAAGGTCATATATAATTCATATAATTAAATCTGGGTGCTGCAACCACCATGTTTCTTTGGCCGAGTGGTTAAGGCGCTTCCCTGCTAAGTAAGTGGGGTTTGCCCGCGTGAGTTCGAATCTCACGGGTGACGATAAAATCTTTTGAGCTATTTTATTCGACTTTTACCAATGTTTTATAAGGGAAAGCGAACCAACAACACAGTATTTTTTTTAACCCCTCCCCTAGGAACCCTTTTTATTCGAACCCACAACCTTCAGGTTGGAGGTTGTTTTCCGGTGAAAACGGATAATAAGTTAGAGATTTGTATTTTAAGGGTTTAAAGACAAGTAGGTCGTATCCAATCCCGGAAACTCTTTGATAAGTCCAAGTGCATTTGTGTTTTGATGATTGTCAAACTATTTCACAACCAGATAGAGACCTGGTCTGTAACATGCTCTCTGTGCACCTTGCACCGTCGCAGAGAGAAGAGTCAGAAACCGAGCCACTTCGCGCACACAAGCATGTCCGTGAGTTGGCCCATGCTTTAGGTCAAAGTGAATGAGTGGTCTCTATCCATCCCACATGCTCCCACTATATATACAACATGATGGCAACATATTGAGTAGACTTGAAAAACCTAATCCATATCGTGCAGAATCTGCCGACACAAGTTTCTCAAGTGCTCTTAATAACAAAGCCATCTACAAGCTGAAGAACTTGATCCAAACACAAGATATTGTCTATGTTCTTTAGGTTGTTGTACGTGCGTGTTTACTTGTGCTTAAACCGTAAACCTACTCTTCCCAAAAAGAAAGTTGTTTGTAGGTGTTCTAAATTCTCAAGGTTGCTTCCACAAGTTTTTGAGTGGTACGCTAGGCTAGAGTTAGCTTAGTTTTATTAGTGTGTGGCTAGAGTTAGTCACAGTAAAATCTCGAAGGGTGCCTTTGAGTGTTACACTAGGCTAGAGTTAGTCTAGGTGTATTAGTTTGCTTGGCTAGGGGTAGTCAAGTGTGAAGATTACAAAATAGCTATTGTAAGGGTGAGGGGTTATGGGAGTTAATTCCTAACTTACAATCGGTTGTAATCTGAAGTTGCTCGTGTAGTGGAGTTGAAATCCTACTGGGGTAGGTCGTGGTTTTTAATCTCTTGAGCAAGGAGTTTTTCACGGTAAAATCTTGCCTTCTATACTTACTGCATTGCATAAGGGAACTGGTACTCAACCAGGTTCTTCATATTGTGTTTGGTGGACGCATAGCCTACATCAATTGGTATTAGAGCAGGTGCTTTCTAAAAGGTTAACACCTAGAAAGAATCTGTAAAATGGTAGCCCTACCAAACATGGAAGAAGGACAGTATTTCACTAGGCCACCCAGATTTAATGGAAAATATTATGGGTAGTGGAAGACAAGAATGCACGACTTCATCATGGCCGAAGATTCAGAGCTTTGGGATATCATCTATGATGGTCCTTATATCCCAGTTCACATAAGTGAAAACGGTAAAAGACCAACAGTGAAGCTGATAGGAAGAAAGTGGAGAAGAACTATAAAGCCAAGAAGATTCTTATGTGTGGAATAGGACCGGATAAGTACAATGGAGTCTTAGCTTGTTTATCAGCAAAAGGGATCTGGGAAGCTCTCCAAATTGCTCATGAAGGAACAACTCAGGTAAACAACTCCAAGATCGACATGCTCACCACTGAGTATAAGATGTTCAAGATGAAAGAGAGTGAATCCATTCATGAGATGCACACCAAATTCACCTCCATAGTCAATGAGCTCCACTCTCTCGGAGACGTCATCACAACTACCAAGCTAGTAAGGAAGATGCTTGGTGTATTACCTGACTCCTGGGATAGCAAGGTAAATGCTATCTCTGAAGCTAAAGATCTAGATATGTTGACTATCGATGAGCTTATTGGAAACCCCAAGACGTATGAGATGAAGATAACCATGAAGAAGGTAGAAAATAATGAGGTGAAGAAGGCGAAGAGCCTGGTTCTCAAAGTTGCAAAGGGAGAGTCCAGTGATGATGACTTCTAAATGGTTATCTCACACAGAGGTTTCACAAGATGATAAAGAAAAATGGCATGTTCCCCAAAATAGGAAACCCCAGCAGAAACGACTACTCCTGTCACAAGTGTGGGAAACCTGGTCATTTCATGAAGGATTGTCCTCAAAACAGGCAGGACAATTATGACAGAACTGCCAAGAGGAACCAGGTCCCCGACAGGAGTTTCAGAAGGAAAGAGGCCGCTGATAAGATTGTGAAGCAAGCAATTGCAGCCTGGGGAGACTCCTCAAGTGAGTCTGAGAATGAAATTGACAAAGGGGACTTGTCCATGATGACAATTAACGATGGAGCAACTGAGCATAAGTCAGACCTTGCACTCAAGGCTGAATCTGACACGGGTGATGTTGATGATGAGAACAAAGAGGTAAATTTCTTTGATGTAAAGAAAAACCTGAGAGATTACTCTAAGAAAAAACTCATATCACTGTCAAGTGTGTTACTTGATGCTTATTATGCTCTGGTTACTGAGAGAAAGAAGCAGAATCTTGCTCTTGATGAAATAGAACTGGATAAGGAGGATCTGTACGCGATAACAAAAGAAATGGAGACACTAGTGTCTGAGACAAACCAACAAAATATCTTGTTAGAATGTCAAGTGAGAAAAGAGATGGAAACCTCATCCAAAAGAAGAGGAGTAGCAAGTGAGATTTCCTTAGAGCTTGAAGCTGAACTAAAGAAAGTAAAGTCAAGTCTCACTGCTGAAATTGATAAGAACGAACTGCTAAGAAAAGATCTGGGAAGGGCTAAGTTCGACCTTGATAAACCTCTCAAGTGGACCTGGTTTTTCTGACGCAATCTCCTCCAGAAATGAGAAAAATGGAAATAGCGGAAGAGGACTTGTCTTTGAGAAGGAAAAGACGCCTTATGATCCCACAACAAACATGTTCCCATAACTAAAGAGCAGTCATTTCCTACTTGCGGCAAATAAGTCGTCACCAAGAGTTCTACAAGATAAAGGCTGACGTTGTTCAAAAGAATAAAAGTGTTGTCAAGAAGGGTACCAGAGTGAAAGGAGAAGGTCCTCAAAAGAAAGGACATTTGAAGAAGAGAAGGAATGTGCTGCCCATATGGGCTAAAAGGAGTCTGATTCACCCCTTCTATAACTATAAAGGACCCAAGCTGGTTTGGGTTCCCAAATCCAATCACTTGAATCGCTTAACAGGGTGGGAGAAAAAAGGAGTAGTCAGTATAAACTCATGAAATGTGACAGCTCCAAGGTGCAACTATGGTTAAGAAGTCTCCCCTCAAGGCCCTTATAGCAGGATGTGCGTGGTGTGATAATAAAAGAAAGAATCTCTGATGAACAATGCTGCAGAAAGGCATCACTCAAAATGGCTACAATAAGTGAAAAGGTACACTGCTGACAAGTGTTTTGGCTATATCTAACTAACTTCTGTACCATTATAGGTATACATCTATGGAAGGATCAAGAGAATTCAAGCATAAGCAATTCTACACAGTTCAGAGTGATAGCTTGATACTTCAAAAATTCTAATCAGAGACCAGGTCTCTGTCTCTCAGGTCAGTAATTCTTTCAATACTCATAAATGTATTTGAACTACAAAAATTTCCAGCTATGTCACGTGTCTTTTCCTCTTACAAGAAATTTCAAAAGAGTATCTGTGCCAAATCGTCACTTCGTTCTTGAACAAATTAGTTGTTCCTTCTTACACCTATCCTAAAGTGCCACCTCTGCCTCTTTGAAAGACATTTCCCCTCATCCTTCTCTCTCTTCACTTTCCCAAATCTTTGAACTTCAGGACTTCATTTGTACATCTCTCTCTTACAATACTCGCCTAAACTTTTCACCGTTCTATCCTGTCACCAAGTGCTTATCAAACATCACCAATCCTCGTCAAGCCTGAGAAAATGGAGTCCAAATCATCACCCTCAAGGTACTCAACTTCCTCTGATCATGGCATATATGAAGCAACTTCAGCCTTCCCTATAGTCGTCCCTTAAAAAACTATCAAGCGTAGAATGGCTAGGAAATTTGCATCCCTGTCGACTATCTTTGGTCAAAAGAAAACATATGATCATACGGGTGGAAAAAATGAAAAATCAGTGAAAACTAAAGGGGGAAAGTATGATGCAAGAAAGCAATGGGCTGAGAAAAGGAAATTGAGATCACTCGGTAGTGATTTAATTGGATCTGATGACACAAGCTCTTACTGTATCGCAGAAATGCTAAGTGTTGAGGACTCTGAAGATGAAAAGGAGACACCTTTGATACGAAAAAATTCAAAGAAAGAAATGGTGAGTGGAAATAAGCATTTGCTTGATCCAAAGTTGGAAGGTGATCTGAGTGAAAATGTGGCTCTTCAAAGCCAAGACGTGAAGAGATGAGAAGAACCGGGTGCCCTATCGTTACTTAAGAAAATAAAGATGAGTACAAGGGAGAGACTAGGTTCCTCCAAGAGGAGAAGTAATGAAATAGAAGGAAGAAAGAATAAAGAGAACCTACAAAAACAAAAGGTTCTCTTTGGAAGAGTCTTTGATGTCAATCTGAAATAGGAGCCTGGCATGACAGATTTGACGGAAATGGTGGAGTTCCAGGAGTGGAGCCATCTCTTTACTCAACCACAACCATGTGTATATGAAGCCGAAGTGGTTGAATTCTATGAGAATTTGCTCTGTATAAATGATAATGCTCTGGCCCTAACAGTGAATCTGAGAGAGTTTGTACTTACTGACTCGGTACTTGGGGAAATCTTGGGAGTATAGACAGCGGGACTGAGAGCTGTAACAGATAAGAGATGTCCAGATTTCAAAAAGGTCATCGTTAAAGTTACAAAGTCAGCAGCAAAAGCTAGTCTCTGTAAGAATGAGCTTAAGCCTGAGCAGCAACTAGTCTTCGAGTTTGTCAGCGAAGTGCTTTTGCCAAGGATAGAGGGACGAACTACTGTCATGGTGACAAACTTGGTTCTGACGGAAGCGTTGACATCTTTTGAACCAATCAACTTACCGGCCATCATGATCGATAGAATGAGTAAGGTGGCACGAATCGTACAAGGAGGTCCTAGTCTCCCTTATGGATTTTTCTTAACGAAAGTCCTTGCGCACTTTAATGTAAGAACTGGTAGAGCCTCCTTTGGAACTAAGGACCATGTGTTCTCTCTAGCTACCTTGAAGGATTATAAGTTTGTGTCACAGGGACAAGGTGCTAACAGTCCATCCACCCTGTCAATTCTAATTGAAGCCCAAGAAGCGGCTAATGCAGAGATCAAACAGCTCAGGGAGGAAAATTCCCTTCTAAAAGCCCAACTAGTTGAACAGCCAAAAAAACCAGTTTTCGATTGAGAAGCAAAAGAAGAAATTGAGAAACTATGAGCAGAGAGGGATCAGTGAGAACTCAAGTGGATGCACTCAGAGATGAGATGATGAAGGAACGCCAAGCCCATATAAATTGACCTACTTGTTCAGGACCCTCAAGGCTCTGCACTGTCCAGATACTCCCTCTTATACCCTATCCCTATTGTATAAAGTTGTTGCACCGTTCCCTGACTTTTGACAGATTTGCAGTTTAACTTTCATTTGCGTGTATTAATTGATCACTATTGCACTTGTGCTAATCTATCTATCGGAATATTGTTGTGTTCCCGTGCATTATTGCTAGCTTGCTTTTCTCTATCTTACTCATGATATGTTTCCCATGTGGCTCTAAGTTAACATATCTGAACTTTTTATTGGTTGTGATTTAATCTTTTTGATGATGGAAAAAGGGGGAAGATATAATTATGCAGTGAAAGTGAACTAAACTGAACATGTAGTGGGCGGGGAAGACATGCATCCGAACTAAGGGGGAAGATATGCTGTGCTGAACTAATATGTTGTAGAAATGTGTAGCATTGTTGCTAATATGTTGTAGGTGCACTAAAATGATGAAGATATCTTGTGTTGAACTAAGGGGGAAGATATACTGTCGAAATGTGTTGCGTTGTTGCTAACATGTTGCAGGTACTCTAAAATGATGGTCTGCTTCACAGGGGGAACAAGTGGGAAGCTGGTTTTCAGGGAAAACATCATCTATGAGTTTGTCATCATCCAAAAGGGAAAAATTGATAAGTCCAAGTGTATTTGTGTTTTGATGATTATCAAACTATTTCAGAACCAGTTAGAGACCTGATCTGTAACCTGCTCTCTGTGCACCTTGCACCGTCAGTAGAAAACAGTTGTAAAGCCGATCCACTTGCTACACACAAGTACAATTATGAGTTGGTCCATGCTTTAGGTCAAAGTGAATGAGTGGTCTCTATCCATCCTACATGCTCCCACTATATATACAACATGATGACAACATATTGAATAGACTTGAAAAGCCTAACCCATATTGTGCAAAATCTGCCCATACAAGTTTCTCAAGTGCTCTTAAGAACAAAGCCATCTATAATCTGAAGAACCTAATCCAGACACAAGATATTGTCTATGTTCTTTAGGTTGTTGTAAGTATTTGTTTACTTGTGCTTAAACTGTAAACCTACCTTTACCAAAAAGATGTTGTTTGTAGGTGTTCTAAATTCTCAAGGTTGCTTCCACAAGCTCTTGAGTGGTACGCTAGGCTAGAGTTAGCTTAGCTGTATTAGTGTATGGCTAGAGTTAGTCACAGTAAAATCTTGAAGGGTGCCTTTGAGTGGTACACTAAGCTAGAGTTAGTCTAGGTGTATTAGTTTGCTTGGCTAGGGGTAGTCAAGTGTGAAGATAACAAAATAGCTATTGTAACGGTGAAGGGTTATGGGATTTAATTCCTAGCGTACAATCGGTTGTAATCTGAAGTTGCTCGTGTAGTGGAGTTGAAATCCTACTAGGGTAGGTCGTTGTTTTTAATTCCTTGAGCAAGGAGTTTTCTATGGTAAAATCTTGCTTTCTGTATTTACTGCATTGCATAAGGAAACTGGAACTCAACCAGGTCTCTTCATATTGTGTTTGGTGGATGCATATCCTACATCACTCTCCTTAAGGGGTTAGTATTCGTGATTACCAGAGTTAGATTGAAAGAACTGAGCTTAAGAAATGATAAAATCAATCAAGATAGATCTATATTCCAAGATAATCAGCGTGCCTGGATGTATATTTCTTGAGAGAAAATATGAGATAAATTACAAGAGATGAGATGAAGGTGCCTTTGCTTACATGATAAGCTATCTATACAGACCAAAACAAGACTTTTCAACCCTAACGGACGATTGATGTGACCCGACGGTACCCCCATATGCTTCTCTACCACAACATACTGATTGAGATTTATTAATATGACCCGAGTAGGTGGAAGTGGGTGCCAGCTGTGGAGACCCTTCCGACCTCTCCGAGCTCCTGGTTGTAGAAACTGGCCCAGATTTTACCCAATATAGATAATCCCCCACTTTTCGGGATTACCTTAATCGTGAACCTGGAATGTGGAAGAGCCTATTGCTTCTAACCTTCGCGTGGGGAAATCCTCAAATCGTTATGGCTTGTCTTGTCAGATGCTATTAGCCCCAAGTTCCATTCTCAACCTATCCTTTTTGTGGGAGATCGCGCCTTCACAATGATGACGGAACCCTTCCTTCGAGATATAACTTAACATGCCCCAAAAAGCATCCCCCCACTTAGGGACGCGCGCTTACTCTTTTAACTTTATAAATACTTGCAGCTCTCCTCCAAAGAATCATTTTCCTCTCGAACTTATCTTTTTTTTTTAGAGAAACCTCTTGCAATCTTTCTTCTAGGCTATAATCAGTAAACCTTAATCATCTTCTTTCCCTTTTTTTACTATGTCTTCCGACTCATCTATCGCTGGCGGTGCCACCACCCGATCCTGAGTGGCCGAAAACAGCGATTTCGAGGTCTTTATTCAACAAGTTCCGATCGACAGTCCTCCGACACATAAGGCGTCGAAAAGAAAGGCCTCGGCATTGAGCACCGCCCCCTACCAGGCAAAAATGTTTATTCCCGAAAAATGGTAGACCAATAAAGATCTAGTTGTACGCGGTACTTGTACTGCCCCAGATCGTGAAAGAGACTGGCCGGCGTACGTATATCGCACCTACATCTACAAGGATTGCCTCAGCCGGCTCAAGAAAGACTTCATCTAGAAAGATATCGAGGTGCTCCTCCCGACCAAGGACGAGAACATTACTTCCCATCGACCCGGCTATTCTTTCGTTTATACCTACCCTTTCACCTTAAGGATCAGTGACCATATTGATCTCGTGATTTTGGAGTTTTACTGAAAATACCAAGTGTACTTGGCCCAAGTCGGACCGGCGATCTGGAGGATGGTGGCATGCCTCAGGTACCTTTCTACGCAAGTTCAGGAGGACTTTATTCTTTCCCACCTGATCCATCTCTACCCTCCGAAGATCTTCTGGGCCGGGGTTCTTCTATTAGCCTGGCTTGGTCAGAATGCGATAATTATGAGTATTGATGATGATTTTGATTGGGTATGGACAGAGAGATATGTCATCATCGCCATCGCGAATTTAGTCAAGCCCCCGGAGGATACCATACCCAAACATGGAACCATAAACGTAAGTGCTTTTTAACCCCCTTGCCCTCTCTAATCTATGTCTTCATGTTAGATCATTAATTTTATGCTACACAATTCTTGCAGCCGCGACTTGGACGCCGAGTCTGATATCAGATCTACCGAGGTGGGTCTAAAAAATCCTTGACTTCTCCTCCACCAACATCAGGGGGTGGAAAGAAATTTCAATTAGGAAAAACTAGAGGGGAAAGAACCATGGCCTGCCTAAGAGGTTTGCCGTATGTCTTTTGGCCGATGTGTCTGAAGACTCAGCCATAGCTATCCAACAAGTGCTACAAGTTGCTTGTACATCTTTTCAGGGGTGGGAGAATGCCCCCGTGAATCGAGCAAAAAGGACGTCTAGGGTCCTGCCCCTTCCTCAAAGAGAAGTAAGCAAGCTGATGGCGGCTGGGATAGTTTGGGTTCAACTTTGAAGACCCCAGCCACCCCCAAATAGCAATAGACTTGGAAGCTGACGCCAGCGAGGAGGAAGAGGACCCGACCGCGGAACTCGTCCGTAGAAGAAAGGCCTCTCAGGAAGTAACCATTGAGGCTTTTTTTTAGGAGATGGAAGTAGCTCCGATTGTAGGCTCGCACCATCCCCCCTTTGTTCCCCCCCAATACTAGAAGCGGATCCTTAGGCTGGCCCTAGCCTCATCTCTTTCTTCATCTTCTCGAGGGCCTCGCCTATCGATCCTCTGTAGGCCGAAACTTCAACCCCGGGCTCAGCCCTTAAGAGAAGCTCCAGAGATGCTCGAGGAGCCTCGGGAGGAGGTTTACTAAACACCTTCCTAGCCTCGGTGAAACCTCTCAGCCTTTTTCCAAGTCACCGTGTCCATTCCCAGAGTGCGACTTGCTTTCCCACTAGTGGGAGTTACAAGCTATATGAGGCGTTTGGCTAAGGAGAAGGACAGGAGGAAGATGGACGCCCTGTCAGCTGGCTACCTTCTGAACGCTGGTGCCCATGCGGTCGCCCAGGTAAGTAGTGACTTCTCTCTTTCCTTCTTTAAACTCTATTAAGTTTTTAACACCACTTCATGACTTTGAATGTGCCATTTTTCTTTTCAGGCGAGCCTTTTGATGATAGAATGCCTTCAGCGCAAACTGATCGAGAAGAAGGGAAGGTTGTAGGAGATTCAGAGGTTGTACGAGCGTATTCCTGACTTGGAGGTCAAGTTAGTGTCGGTCGAGGAGTTAGAGACAACGTTGCCTTAGTCAGAGCAGGAGAGAAAAATTCATAGTGAGAAAGCCGCCAAGTTTCACTCTGATCTGGCCGACCTGCAAAAGTAATGAGATGTCCACCAGGATCACTTCACGAGCCTTGTTCAGAGGAAATCTGAGCTTACGGAGAAAGTCCGGACCCTGGAAGCCTAGCTGGATAAAAGTGTCCAAGAGAAAGTCATGGTTGAAAAGACGATAGCCGATCTGGAGGGGAAGTTAGAGGCTCTAAAGGCCCCGAATAAGGTGTAGCTGGAGGACAACAGAGGCCTTCCTCAGTCTAATGCCAGTTTACTAGGTACCATTGAAGGACAACGGTTGAGCCTTATTGAGAAAGATGCCCAGATGCAGGATCTGAAGAGGGAATTTTTGTCTGTCGAAGATATTGCAGCCGGGGCATTGCCTGCTCAGCTTATAGTCGATAACGCAGATTAAGTATCCGGTGATGAGGGATGGTCTTCAGATGATTGGGATGAGGAGGAGGCCTCGAAAGAGGCCGGAGAGCAGACCCCAGGAGTTATTACAGAAGCTAACCCGGATGGGCCCAAGTATGTTCCCATTGCCGAAGGCCCTTCCGCCCCTAATATTGCTTCTTTCGATCCCGCACCCCCCAATCTTAAGGATTCTATGGAGGCAGGGCCTTTACTTTACTCCACCAAGCTCTGATTCGGTGCTTCCCTCCTTCCCCGCTAGGCCATGTTTGATGTGTTTTCTTTTGATTTTGCTTTGAATAGACTTATCGATGTTTGGATGATGAACGTATTTATTCCGTTCACTTATATCATCTATCCTTACTTGTGTTCCAATCGCTAAATTATCTCTGTCGGATTCGGACGTTGTTGCATATAAATTTGCTTGAATTCATTTATGTTGGTATTAATTATGGTCCGGATGTCATGTATATCCGTCCCTTTAAAGGGGAGCATCTTTATTGTAAGGATCCATTTGCCCCGAGATCCTTCTGTTGGAAACATGCTTTATTGTTATCTCGGACACGTGTGTTTAGGAGTTTGATTGCTTTATTTGCGTGCAATTACTTCTCCCAATCCGGGAATGTTACTTCCGGCCGCGTATGTTATGATCCGGTATAATTCATCCAATTTATAATAAAAGGAGGGGCCCCAATTATTTTTGATGCTGATGAAGAGGACGTATCGACCTTATCTTTTTGGCATAACGTTTATATGGTGGGAGTGGCATCAGTGGAGGACAAGATGCGGGAAGCGCGGCTGAGATGGTTTGGGCATGTGAGGAGGAGAGACATAGATGCCCCGGTGCGAAAGGTGTGAAAGGTTGGCTATGGACGGTTTCGGAAAGAGGTAGAGGTAGGCGGAAGTATTGGGGAGAGGTGCTTAGACAGGACATGGCGCGATTCGGCTTACCGAGGACATGACCTTAGATAGGAGGCTATGGAGGACTCAAATTAGGGTAGAAGGCTAGTAGGTAGTCCCACGTATTCCATCGTACTAGTAGTCACAGTTTGATCTTCATTTTCTTGTCCTTTGATTCGTACAACTACGTGTTGGTCCGTGTACCACAATTATCGTATTTATCTGTGATAGCTACGGTTTCTGTTTTCTCATATTGCTTTATCATGGCTTTTTCGCTTTCATTAGTTTTATTTTCGTATTGCTTTGAACTGTTCCTGCTTATCTGACCTTTTCTCATTATGTTTTCTCTTGAGCCGAGGGTCTTCCGAAAACAGACTCTTTATCTTCCGAGATAGAGGTAAGGTCTGTGTATATTTTACCCTCCCCAGACTCCACACTATGGGATTTCACTGGGTATGTTGTTGTTGTTATTGTTGTTTATGATTCCTTCACGCTCGGAGGCCCGCAGGCCGTGTCGTGTGTTCATGGGGAATGTATTCAAATCCGGGGGGATTCATTCGTACCAACAAATTTTAAGTGTGATCGTGTCAGTTTAAATTTCTTTCATTCATTAAAATGAGGCGCGTGGCCAGTTTGCATTTACATTGCCGATCAAAGGAAAAAGTTAAAGGCTTCACGCCATATGGATCGAACTCCTGTCTTGACAAAAGCTGAATCTCAATTGTGTTAGGGTCCAGGGCTTGCTATCCGCTGACCATAGTCTACGACTTCGAGTAGGGCGGAAGGAGTTTCCAGCTTGTGATCTCTGAAGCTCAGCCATGTCTTTAAGAGTAATACGCTTTTTGGTTTTTGCCTCATTAAAAACCTTGCTGGTAAAAAACCCCTCTGGGAAAAACTCGATCAAGGAAAAGAGTGCAATATGTATTTCCTAATTCCTATCTGTTCTGACCGAGGTCGATCAATTTTTAGATTAGTCTCAGTCCCAGTCCTGCAAATATAAGATTAAAAGGAAAAGAAATAAGGAAAGTGTAGATCAGGGGTTCTTACTTGGGATCATTCGAGCAATACGTCCGCAACGAAATTATTTTCGAAGCCGGATAAGCTCTGCGTGCTCATGGTCGAACGGGATTGATATACTAAGTCGTATTCACTCATTTCCACCAACCACTTAAATTGTCGACTTGTGAGGTGTTCACTTTGTTAGGTGGCCTGCAGCGGGGCAGTGGTAATTACTGTCATTGGATGACATTGAAAGTATGGGCGCAGCTTTCGAGTGGTCGTAACTAGTGCTAAGATCAACTTCTCCTAGGCTATATACCGGGATTTCGCCCCCATCAAAATTTTACGGGCGTAATAGAAAGGGAGCTAGCTTTCCCCATCTCTTTGTACCAACGCCATGCTGCCCGAGACCGATGAAACCAGCAAATACATGAACATGCGCTCCACCTTTTTCGGCTTAGCCATTATGTGGAAGTTGGACAGATATTACTTGAGATCTTTCAAACTTTGGTTGCACTTCAAAGTCCACTCAAATCCATTACCCTTCTTCATTAGGTTGAAAAACTCATGGCACCGATCCGAGGATAGAGAGATGAATCTGCCCAGGGCTGTGACCCTCCCGATCAGTCCCTGTACAATCTTTATGTTTCCCAGTTCCTCCGACATTTCTTGAATGGCCTTGACCTTGTCTGGGTTCATCTCGATACCCCGGCCGAAAACCAAATAGCCTAAGAATTTCTCTGACCGTACTCCGAAAGCGCACTTTTTCGGGGGTTTAGCTCCATGCAATACCTATAGAGTATGTCGAAGCTCTCCTGTAAGGGTGACAGATGGGCGTCCGCCGTTTCGGACTTGACCAACATGTCATTGATGTAAACTTTCATGGTTTTGTCGATTTGTTCTTCAAATATTTTGTTCACCTGCATTTGATATGCTGCCCTACATTCTTGAGATCAAAAGGGATAACATTATAATAGAAATTGTGATTGGTCATGAAAGACGTTTTCTCCTAATCCTCTAGATGCAAGCTGATCTAGTTGTAGCCGGAATATACGTCCAAAAAACTGAGCAATTAATGCCCTGCCGTGGTATCGATCGCCTGATCGATATGCGACGTACGGGAAGGAATCTTTCGGGCAAGCCTCTTTCAAATCCTTGAAGTCCATACTCATCCTGAACTTGTTAAGCTTCTTAGGGACCACCACCACATTTTCCAGCCAATCCGGGTTTTCCACCTTTCAGATAGACCCTATGTTTAGGGGTGGGCATGGTACGGTATTTGAAACTTCGTGATAGTTCTAAGTACATTCATTTTTTGATGATTGTCAAACTATTTCAGAACCAGATAGAGACTTGGTCTATAATCTGCTCTCAGTGCACCTTGCACTGTGGGCAGAGACAGCTGTAAAATCGAGCCACTTGCTGCACACAAGTACAATAGTGAGCTGGCCCATGCTTTGGATCAAATTTGAAGAATGGTCTCTTTTCACCCCACATGCTTCCACTATATATACAACATGATGGCAACATATTTGATAGACTTGAGAGCCGAGTGTAAATCGTGTAAAACTGCCGACACAAGTTCTCAAGATCTCCCAAGAACAAAGTTACTTTTAAGCTGAAGAACCAGATCCTAATATAAGTTTAGTCTATGTTCTTTAGGTTGTTTAAGTCTTTGTTCATGTGCTTTAAACTGTAAACATACTCTTCCCAAAAAGGAAGTTGTTATAGGTTTATCAAATTCTTAGTAGTTGTTAGGCAGTTTCCCTTTCAATCTATTAAGTGGTACCCTCGGCTAGACTTAGCTTAGGTGTATTAGTTGGGTTTGGCTAGAGGTAGTCAATCTTAGTGGTCCTTAGCTAGAGTTAGCTAAGTGGAGGTTCTTGTAATCGGAGTATTGTAAGAGTAGAGGAACTACGGGGGCTAGTTCCTAGGTCGCATAAACGTTATTGTAAGGGTGAGGGATTATGAGAGTTAATTCCTAGCTTACGATAGAGTTGGAACCTGAAATTGCTCGTGTAGTAGAGTTGAAATCCTCTTTGGGATAGGTCGTGGTTTCTAATCCCTTGAGCAAGGAGTTTTCCATTGTAACATCCTGTGTCCTTTACATACTGCACTATATAAGGGAACTGGTATACAACCAGGTCTCTCATATCTTTGTTTGGTGAGCACACAACCTCTAACAATTGGTATCAGAGTGGGTGCTTTCTAAAGTTTAACACCTAGAGAGAATATGTAAAATGGCAGCGCCACCAAATATGGAAGAAGGACAGTCTTTCACCAGGCCACTTAGATTTGATGGATAATACTATGGGTGGTGGAAGACTAGGATACGCGATATCATCATGGCTGAAGACTCACGTGATGATGAATCTGAGCTAGCATATCTCACACGAAGACTTATTAAACCGATCCGAAGAAGTGGTGGGATTCCGAAGGCAGAAAGCTCCAGCAAAAACTCTAGAGTAAATGACTATCTCTTCCATAGGTGTGGTAGACCTAGTCACTTCAATAAAAAGTGGTCTCTCAGTAAACATGACAATTATGATAGAACTGCAAAGAGAAACCAGCTCCCTAACAAAAGGCTCAGAAGAAAGAAAGCTACTGTCGAAATAGTGAAGCAGACACTTGCTGCATTAAGGGACTCCACCAGTGAGTTTGAAGATGAGGACAACAGAGGGGATACATCCATGGTGGTCATTGAAAACTAAGCCTCCAAGTATAAGTCTATCCTTGCCCTCATGTCAAAGTTAGATTCAGACGATAGTGATGAGAGTGATGAAGTGGAAGAAATAACTGTCTTAAAGGTAAAGAAAAACCTAAAAGCCTACTCTGTAAATAAACTCATGTCACTTTCAGGTGTGTTAACTGATGCCTATCATGCCCTTATTGTTGGATAGGATGCACTTACTCTTGAAATCAGGAATTTCGAACTTGAAAGAGATAATTTATTGGCGTTGATTGGAGAGATGAGAGAGCAGGTTGATGAGACAAATCAGCTGAATATTATCCTGGAAGGTCAAATAAAAAAGGATACCGGAGCTTCTCTTAAAGGGAAAGGTGAAGCTAGTAAAACTCACTTGGAGCTTGAAGATGAGATCAACAAGGCAAAGCTAAGTGTCACTACTGAAGTCGAGAGAAACAAGCAATTGAAGGAAGACTTGAATAGAATTAAGCTTGATCTTGATAAAACTCTCAAGTGGACCTGGTCCTCTGACGTAATTACCTCCATGTATAAGAGCAAAAGAAGCGGTAGGGAAGGAACTGGTTACAAGAAGACACCTTACAATCCCCATAACAAGTATGTCTCTATCACTGAGAATTGGCTTTGCACTTCTTGCGGGCAAGTAGGTCACTACAAGGAGTCTTGCAAAACAAGAATTGAATCTTTTTAGAGGAACTAAGACTTCATCAAAAGGAAAGCAAGTTTAGGAACAAAAGGAATTGGTTCTCAAAAGAAAGGACCTCAGAAGAAGGAAGGGAATGCGCTGCTTGTTTCGGCGAAGAGGAACTTGATCCATCCCTTTTATAACCATGAGGGACCTAAGCTAGTTTGGTTCTCAAAACCAAACACTGACATCATATGCAGGTTGAAGAGAGAGAAGAGGAAGGTGGATGTGACAGAAGAAGGGGTATGCACACATGGGAGGTGCAAGACAACTTATGAACAAAGTACAGAACTGCTGCTCGGCATGATCAAAACTATCTAGAGACCGGTTTCTTTGTGACTCAAGTTAGTAGTTCTTTTAGTACCTTCATACGTTTAACTATTTAATTTCCAAGTCGGTCCTCTAATTCAAATTTCAAACCATAAGTCTTCCAATTGATGCTTCACTTCTGACCCAATCTGTCTCGTCTCTCACACCTGTCCTAAAATGTCATCTCGGACAGCTTAAATGCATCTCTCTAGTCCTTCTCTCTCTTCACTTACCAAATCGTCAGATCGTCGAACTTCTCATTCTTTCTTCTGTCCTGTACAAAGCTGTCTGAACCAACTCCTATCTCATCACTCTTACCGAATACAAATATCTCAAAACCCTCCTTCAAGCCAAACCTAAATGAACTCCCAATCGTCATCCTCAGAGCACTCAATCTCCTCCAACCAAAGTATATCTACATCTTTATCTGGTGTCTTCAAATTGAGAGGACCCTTGAATCTTGAGGAAAGATCTTGCATTCCTCTTCAAAAGAATCGGAAGAAACAAGCAGAGAGGTTGAAATAGGAAGAGGTAACATCGACAACTTTGAAGGACAACAGGTCAAAAATCTTAATAGGAAAGAAATAGCTACAGATGTCATACCTATCTCTCACACTGAGAAGAAAACTTGGTGTCCATCCACGCTAAAGCACCTGGTGCCTCAAAAGAAAACTCAGGAAAAAACACTAACTCCGATGGTGATATCATACTTCACTCTGTGCGCAATCAGATCTTTGGAGGTATGAAGGAAAACAAGAAAAGGAAATCAAAGGAAATAACAGGAGGAAAAGATGACACATGAGGAGAAGAAAGTGATACTAAATCTGCCTCACAAAAGAAACGGAGGCCAAGTACCATTGAGAGACATGAAATTGAACTAAGAAAGGAACATCTCCAAACACAAAAGATTCTCTTTGGGATGATGATTGATGTAAACCTAAAAGAAAAGACAGGGATGAAAGAACTGTGCGAGATGGTGGAATTTTAAAAGTGGACTCATCTTCTTACTCCACCGGCTCCTTGTGTGTATGAAGCTAAAGTAATGGAAATGTATACAAACCTACTTCATCTTGATGACAGTGCTCTGGCCCTATTAGTGAATATGACAGACTTTGTGCTGATTGAAGCAGTACTAGTCGTAATCCTTGGAGTATCAACCGAAGGGCTGAGGGATATGACTAGAAGGGCATCCACCTCTTTAAAAAATGTGATTGTTAAGGAAGGCAGGTCTAACCATCCAGGAAAGCTTCTCAAACAGGATCTCGAGCCCACTTGTCAACTAGTTTTCGAGTTTGTGGACAAGGTGCTCATACCAAGAAGTGGAAGGGATAGCAGTGTCACTTCAAAACATATAGTACTCATGGAAGCTTTGTTAACTCTTGAGCCGATCAATCTACCAGCAATCATGATCAATCACATGATCAATACAGTGAGCACTAGTTAAAATGATCCTAGTCTTCTTTATGGCTTTTTCTTGACAAAGGTCCTTGGGCATTTTATTGTGCGGACTGGCCCAGCCACCTTGGGAACAGAAGAGAATGTGATCTCCATGGATACTCTGGAAGATTGTGAGTGTGCGCCTAGAGGAGAAGGCTCCACCATCTATGTTCTTACCAAAGCCCTGAAGGCAGCACATGCAGATATTGAGAAAATTGACAATTTTCTTCAGGCCTTGGATCACCTCAGTAATCAGCTCCTAGCATGTTCATTTAGTCTCTGCTCCTTTCCCTTGTCCTCTCTTACCTGATGTCTTAACCCCCATTCTCTCTATCTTTCTTGTCTAACTGGCACATTAGTAGTTTACTCTGACATATACTCGTACTGTTTGAACTACTTACTATTAGGCTTTTATATTTTTATGCACTTTTGCTTTCTTGCTCATGTTGATTCTGCTTGTAATATTATCTACTTGTACCTCTTACTGGCTGCACTATGGTTGCTTTTCTGATGATCAAAAGAGGAAGAATGAATATTTGTGATGGGATCACTGTGTGTTATGAGAAACAGTATAGTGGATGTGCTGCAAGACATGTTGCTGAACTAAAGGGGAAGACATGCTGCTGAACTAAGGGAGAAGACATGCGGTGTTGTGAGAAAGAGTACAGTGGATGTCTTTGGAAGACATATTGTGTTACGAGAAAGAGAACAGTGGATGTCTTTGTAGAAATGTGTCACGTTGTTGCTAGCATATTGCATGTGCTCTAAAAAGAATGGTTTGCTTCGCAGAGGGAATAAGTGGGAAGCTGGTTCTCAGGGGGAACATCAGTCTATGCATTTGTCATCATCAAAAAGTTATAAATTGATTGTTCTAAGTACATTCGTGTTTTGATGATTGTCAGACTATTTCAGAACCAGATAGAGAGCCGGTCTATAACTACTCTCTGTGCACCTTGCACTGTCGACAGAGACAGCTGTAAAGCCAAGCCACTTGCTGCACACAAGTACAGTAGTGAGCTGGCCCATGCTTTAGGTCAAAATTGAAGAATGGTCTATTTTCACCCCACATGCTCCCACTATATATACAATATGATGGCAACATATTTGGTAGACTTGAGAACCGAATCTAAATTATGCAAAGCTGCGACACAAGTTCTCAAGATCTCTCAAGAACAAAGTTATTTCATCTTTGAAGAACCAGATCCTGATGTGAGTTTAGTGTATTTTCTTTAGGTTGTTGTAAGTCTTTGTTCGTGTGCTTTAAATTGTAAACCTACTCTTTCCAAAAAGGAACCTGTTGTAGGTATATTAAATTCTTAGTAGTTGTTAGGAAGTTTACCTTAAAATCTATTAAGTGGTACCCTCGGCTAGATTTAGCTTAGGTGTATTAGTTGGGTTTGGCTAGAGGTAGTCAACCTTAGTGGTCCTTAGCTAGAGTTAGCTAAGTGGATGTGCTTGTAATCAGAGTATTGCAAGTGTGAAGGGACTACGAGGGTTAGTTCCTAGGTTGCGTAAGTGTTATTTTAAGGGTGAGGGATTATGAGATTTAATTCCTAGCTTATGATAGAGTTGTAACCTGAAGTTGCTCGTGTAGTGAAGTTGAAATCCTACTGGGGTGGGTCATGATTTTTAATCCCTTGAGCAAGGAGGTTTCTACGGTAACATCCTGTGTCCTTTACATACTGCACTACATAAGGAAACTGGTACACAAATAGGTCCCTCATATACTATTTGGTGAGCACACAACCTACAACACTTCAGTACGGTAATTTCTGTTTTCGGTTTGTAAAAATAATATACCATTACCGTACTAAATTAATTCAGTATGGTTCGGTATTTTAAAGTTCGGTTTAGGTATTTTATGATATATATATATATATATATATATATATATATATATATATATATATATATATATATAACGGTAAATCGGTACCATAGTTTGTTCGACTTCGACTTACATATACTCATATCATGGAGAATTATGACCTCTGCTACTTAAGAAATGTTTCAATTATTATGTATTGGACACCTTTACACATGTAAAAATATTCAAAAGAAAGTACAAGCAATCCCATTTGTAAATCAATTACACAAAAAAGACATTCAAATCAAGATAGACTAGTCAAAATTCCAACGTTTAAAAAATTAGTTTTCTAATAATACTAGTTTATATATTTGTTAGTATTATAATACTAAGATAGATGAATTGTATATGTAATTATATACTTCGGTATGGTGTTCGGTATTTCGATATTTTCTTTATGAATACCGAATACGTACCGAATACCAAACTTTTTAAAAATGCATACCAAATACCATAATACTGAAATCGCGATATAAAAATATCAGTTTTGGTATTGTAATCGGTATCTACCATACCATGCCCACCCCTAGCAATGTTAAGTAATCGTGTTACTTCTTCTTGGACGAACTGGTCCCTCACAACTGATATTGGCCGCTTCCTCTGTTTTACCGGAAGGTGATGTGGATCGAAACTCAACCGATACGTGGCCATCTCCGGGGGGACCCCTATTATATCCAGGTGTGACTAGGCAAAGTAATCTGCATTAGCTTTTAAATAAGTTAAAAAACTATTCATGCGCTCGGGCAGAAGCTCAGAGCCCAGGTGTACCTACTTTTTGGGATTATCGTCGAAAAGTGTCATGCGTTCTAACTCCTCCACCATTGAGTCCTCAGGATTTTGTTAACTGGGATGATGAGTCCTTCAAGGACATGCTGATCTCGATACCCTCCCCCAGATATAGCTTCCCCTGTGCATTGCTTCTTTCTTTCCCTGTCTTCGTCATTTGATTACGATAATTATAATTGCTATTTGGAGATTTTTTCCTTCTTAGTCATTGTTACCGCCATGGTTTCCACTTCACCGGCTGTGCCCTGGTCTCCCTTGACTTCACCCATCCCCCAGGGAGTAGGGAACTTGGCCTTTTGATGAAAAGTGAAAGGGACCGCTGACATTGAATGGATCCACAGCCTTCCTAATATCATATTATAAGACATGCCACCGCTTATGACATCAAAGGTCGTGTCTTGTTCCACGCCATCGGCATGAATCGATAGCACAGTCTCCCCCTCGGGTCACTCCACTTTCCATATTAAAATCGCCCAGCATTTTGGTCGTGAGGATGATTGCATCGTCTACCTCCATTTACCTATAGATGTGTTGCTGGATAATGTTTGCTGAACTTCCTGGATCAATCAAAACACGCTTAATGAAAGAATTTTAATTTGAATAGATATTACCAGGGCATCATTATGACAAGGAATAAGTCCCCTGCGGTCACTGTCTGTAAAGGATATGCTCTTGCTCTTGGCGAGATCCTAATTGTTATTCTTAGTTGTAAACGAAATGTTGGATTTTCGGAGTGTTGTGTAAGTTATCTTTTTCACCGTTTCCCTTCGAAGATCATGTTGATTGTGTGAATAGGCTGGGGTGCCCCATCCGACTTCTGCCAATAATTCTTGTTTAAGTTGAGTTGTCCCTGTCACTAATATACTTCTTGAGATGCCCGACTCGCAGGAGCTGGGACACCTTGACTCTCAGGTTCGCACAATCCTTCGTGGCATGCCCGTGGGTGCTATGGAAGTGGCACCATAAACTGGTGTTTCTTTTTTTCGGGTTGGTCTGGATCTCCTCTGCGAACTTGGCCTCCTTCATCATTCTCATTACTGCAACAAGCTTCGTAGCGTTTATGCTGAAATTATGATATGAGATCTTCGAGGGTCCGACCGTTTTTGACGTCGATCCCAAAGGGCGCGGGGCGCTTATGCTGAGGAGGCCCCGACCGTTCCCATAGCTTTCCTTATTCGAATTCTAGCCTACGGGCTTTATACGGCTCAAACAGTCCCCGGTGACTTGCGATGTTTACTTCGAAATTCGGGTCTGGTCTCTTTCCTAGGCGCCGCCTACTTTTATCGGAACTGCTGCCCTCTGGTCTTCCTCAATGCACATTTTAGCTGTATATCTGAGGTTTATTTCGCTCCACGTTTTGGCAGGGAATTCCTTTAAACTTGCTTTTAATTTCCTAGATGCGTTTAAGCTTCTTGAGTTCAAACCATTCGCGAAGGCGGCCTCGGCCCAGTCCTCCGGGATAGCTGGCAACAATATTCTCTTTCTTTGAAACCTATCCATGAACCCTCAGACCAGCTTATCCTCCCTCTGCTTTATAGCGAACACATCCTGCTTGTACGTTTTGACCCTTCGTGCCCCCACTTGGGCTTTGACGAAAGCGTCCGCAAGAGTGGCAAAAGAATCAATAGAATTTTCAGGTAAATGAGTATACCAGGGGAGCGCTCCCTTTATGAGCGCCTAATTAAATCTTTTTAGCATAATGATTCGATCTCATGCTTCTTGAGGTCGTGCCGGTGACGGCTGCTTCAAACATCGTTATATGCTCTTCAGGATCAGTGGTACCATCGTATTTGGGCATGCTCGACATTTTTTTATTTTTTAGGAATGGGCATGGGGGCTGCGCTTTCTGGGTACGGCAGTATACCATACTTTGTGGCTCTTGTGCCTTTCATTACGGATGGGGCTATTGGGATTTGGATCATTCATACATTCATTTCCTTTTCGACCCTAAGTAATTAACTCCTCATAAATGCATCTAACCGTTCTTTCGCTGCCTCAGCCTTTTCAGTTTGCTGAGTCGTAGGGATTTTATCCGCGCTCTGATTTGACGTCGGAGTCCCTGCCCTAGAGTGTTTAGCCATGACAGTCATGGCCCTTTCCATGTGTTGTATCCTTTCATTTTGCGCCTTGAGCGTGGCCATCGCATACTTCACTCGTTAAGGAACCCATCTTTTGAGCAGGTTTATGTCTATCAGGTTGAGATTACGCTCGACCCGTTCTTCCGAACACGCGCTTGTGTGGTTGTTCTGCTTCGTCGGCGTTTGGGACGCCTCTGTTTTGCTCTTCGCTAGGCTGTCTATGTGGTGTCCCACCTTCACTTCTCCCATGCTTCCTAATGGGTTCCTCACCTTGTTTCGACACCTGTACCTCCACCAGGTCCTTCATACCCTTTACCAGCATCTGTGCATCCTCGAGTCCCCGCATATTGCTCGAGCTACCACTTGCCTCAGACATGTCTATCTGCGTATAATGACTTTACTAGAATTCTTGGAAGGAGAATTTCTACTATGAATCAAGATAACTCCACAGCTGTCTATCGCCACAGACGATGCCAAACTGTTTTTCGGTGAAAATGGATAATCAGTTAGAGATTTGTATTTTAAGGTTTAAAGACAAGTAGGTCGTATCCAATCTCGAAAACTCTCTTTATGGGATTAATATTCATGATTACTAGCATTAGATTGAAAGAACTGAGCTTAAGAAATGATAAATCAAGCAAGATAGATCTATATTCCAAGATAATCAGTGTGCCCAGATGTATATTTCTTGAGCGACAAAATAAGAGATAAATTACAAGAGATGAGATGAAGATGCCTTAGCTTACATGATAAGCTATCTATACAGAAACCAAAATAAGACTTTCAACCCTAACGGACGAGTGATGTGACCCGACGGTACCCCCACGTGCTTCTCTGCTATAGCACACTGATCGAGATTCATTGATATGACCTGAGTAGGTGGAAGTGGGTGCCAGCTGTGGGCCCTTCCGACCTCTCCGAGCTCCCGGTTGTAGAAACTGGCCCGGACACGGATTTTTCCCAATACAGAGGTGGAGGGTGCTTACCAAGAAACCCCTCTTGTCAACAACATACCAATGAAATTCCACAAAATGGAGAAGAGGGAAAGAGAACCACGGGTACTAAATGCATTGAGGGGGGGGGGGGGGGTACAAGTATTGTGAGGGGTAAGTCTTAATCTTCGATCATTCTAAAGTATTTTTTCAAATTGAAGCCAAGATTACTCTCTTTTTTTTTTTTTTTTTTTTTAGAAATTTTCTTTTGTGGGTACTTTTGGAAAGAAGAAAAGTTTAGGGTTGTTATGAAGGATTTAGATAAAAGGTATGATGGGGAGGAAAGTGGTTTGCATGTGAATGAGGTTTCTCTTCTACAAGACTTACTCACTCTATGGAAATCACGGACCTGTTTGGCCATGAAAGTTTTTCACTTTTTTTCGGAAAATTATTTCTCTTTATTGAGAAAACAGCGTTGGGCCATGAAAATTCCAAATAAAACTTCAAGTGTATTTGGAATTTAAAAAACAACTAAAACCTTATTGTCACTTTTTTTTCCACTTTCAATACATTCAAACAACCAAATATTCTTTGCAAAAACTATAACCAAACACAACTCCATCTTCAACTCAAACTCCATCTTCAACTCCAACTCCAACTCCAAAATTCCAAATAAAGTGAAAACTATTTGATTTTCATGGCCAAACGCCTACCACTTTTCTCTTATCAGCCCATTAAGATATGAAGATGAAGATTACTTAATATATTATTTTTAATTACTTGAAATACTCAATGTTGACTCGTACTCCCTCTGTCACAATATATGTGATGTACTTTTCTCTTTAGTCTATTTCAAAAAAATAATAGACTTATATATTTAGAATAATTTAACTCAAAACTTTCCCTTTTACCTTAATGAAATGATTTACAGTCGCACAAATATCTATGGCCTGTTTTAGACCATCAATCTCAAGAGTCTTCTTTTCTTTCTTAAACTCCGTGCATAATCAAACTATATCACATAAATTGGGGCGGATGGAGTAGTAAATTCTCAAACTAAAAAGAACTAAAAAGTCAATTTTTTTTTTTTTATATAGTTTCGAGTTGAATTTGAACTCCACAATCCTGTTTAAATGCTTCCAATCTTTCTTAAGTTTTTTTTAATATAGCTTCGTCTAGGTCTTTCAACGAATAAATCCACTCAAAAAGAATTATTAAAGTTTCATATTCGTATTTATTGCAATTTTAAGATCAGAATTTTGGTGAGATTTGCCATTGATTAATTGAGAAATTTTTTGTGATAGTACTTGTGAAATTCAATAATTTCAAAGAAAATTGTTCAGTTGGCGGTGAGTGCATAAATCTTGCAGTATTTGCTAAAAATCATAATTGGGCTATCAGCTTGCATTTTATGGGCTACAATTGCTAAGCTTATTTTTTTGCTAAATTCCTGTCAATAATTATTAGCGCTGGTATTATTTTTTTGCTAAATTCCTGGCAATAATTATTAGCGCTGGTATATATGTGTCAATATCCCTGGGATATACAACAACTGTTATTAAGACGACTATTAGGACTCTTTACCACAAAAGTGTATAAATACAACATGTATGTAAACGTATAACTCAACTAACAAACACTTCAACTCTCCAAATATATTTTTTATTACATTTTCTTTAATAAATACAACTCTCCAACTGTTTAATTCTTAAAGATAAACTTAAAATAAATAAACAATCTTTTATGCCGTACCATTTGATTACATGAGATAGTTATTATCATCTTTAATTCTTAACCATAAATATAAACTGGTAAAAATTTATTTTTAAGTACATGTTTGATTACATGAGATATGCATGTTTAAGTAAAAATTATTTAGTCTTCAACTTTAATTTTCTTTGAAAATTTCACCTCCGACCTCCCCCCCTCTTTCATAAGCGTTATTAGGTAGTAAAATAAAATAATGCAATGACAAACTGCTAAACTAAAACAACATATAAGAAAAGGAACTATCAACTAATATAGCTGAATAAATATATTTCCAGTGAGAATGTCATTGTAACTTATAAACAGTTATAACTGAGATGTCAAATATAATCATGTAACTAGAATTGCCAACTAATCAATGAAAATGAACACATTACTTAAGACTTAAACAAATAATCTGTTTGGACCATGGCAAAATCTTCTTTTTGGATATTCATGAATGCAAGTTGAAACATCGTTGTAAGTTTGTAACCAACTTTAATACTATGAAAAATCAATGAAACTAAAAGCTGCATGAGAGACGTACTATACTATCGTGCATGACTTTTTAATTAATTCTTTGTTTGGATGGTCAAACGAATCTTGGAATCTTGGATTTCTCGTTTGAAATACAAACTTTAGTTGGATTAAGACTTTTCAATATAACGTATATTTGTGGCTTCATTTTGCTCAATTTTCAAAACTTTTTTTGTACTCCTATCACCATAAGCGACCGGCAGTTTCATTAATGATTTTATTGTTATTGTGAATAAAGTTTTTAGAAAAGGATAAAGTTTAGTTATATTAATGTAGCAAATAATAATTTTGTAAGTTGACAGTTGCAATAAATAAAATTCAGTGATCATACGTGAAATTGGAAATATCATTCAACAAGATGAGTAGTCATAGACTAGCTCGACATTCATTTCCCTATTTCTCAATTATTATGTGAAAAAATTAATTTTTTTCTTTTTTGGGGGTGAGAAAGAATGGGGGAAAAGAGCGTAATTGACTTACGGGTTTTATTAGAAAAAATAGATAATTTCCAATTTAACACAAAGCTTTTACTTAGAAACACTCATTTACATTATACCTATTAAAATAATTACCCTTATTTTGATGCTCAATTTCCATATTTTGATCCCCAGCTCCTATAATCCTTAATAATACCACATGGTTTCTATTCCTTTTCTTTTTTTCTTTTTATTTTTTTCGTCCTTTCTTATCTTTTTTCTCCTTTTCTAATTTCTTTCATTTTACCAAAAAAAAAAAAAAATCTTTTTTTTGCATTCACATTTTTGTTCAGTTTCTTTTTTTTTTTTTTTTTTTTTTTTAAAATTATGATAAAGATAACTGATTTATATATCTTTTACTTTTTTTTCTATATCAAATAAAAAATATTTGACATAGTGTACCTATTTTTTCTAAAATCTGTGTATTATGTCAAATAGTTTCAATATATAATATACCAAACTGATATTTCAGTATAACAAAACATATATCAATACAATAAAATGATATATAAGTGTTTAATATTATTATAAATACAATATTTGTGACATTAGTATACCAAAATAGTATATAAATATCTCAAATGGAAATACTAGTATTTTATATGTATTCCTATATCTACTTCTTATGCAGTGAATAATGTCTCCATGAAACATCATCAAACACCCCGTTTAAGAAAAAATTCAAAAAGTTGTGCGAACTTTGTTATAAAATTGAAAAAAAGACTTAATTAGAAATTTCGAAAAATTGAAAAAGGGCCCAGCTCTAATATAAAATTATATTATACTGTATACTGTAGCAATATATAGTTACATTAAATTAATTTCGTCATTATCTTCTAAGTGATATGATGCCAAAATTATTTTACACTATTAAAGAAGTTAAACGAATATTTTTAAGAAAAAAAATAGTCTCTCCCCTTTTTACTTGCTTAACAATTTCACCATAACAAAAACTGTGCCCAAAATTAAAGCTGACCTCATTGCAATGCACAATTTACGTAATCAAACAATCTTGTCAAAACTTAAAAGTCAGATTAGTTAGTTATGGAATGTCAAATCTTGAGGTGAAATGATTTGGGGAAGCACTTACTTTCATCCTGTAGCTAATCAGTAGCTTTTAACTATACAGAAATCACTTTGGCCTCCTAACCTAAACTAACAAAAAATATCCATCTTAGATTTTTTTCCTGCAACCCCTCATGCATGGAAATGAAGATATGATAGAAAATACAAGGGAAAAGGGTCAAAAATGCTCCTTTACTTTGGAAAAAGGGCTAAAAATATCTTCCTAATTAATTTTGGATTAAAAAATATCCCTTCCGTCATTAAAGTTTTCAAATATATTCCTTTCTTAACGGAAATTGGCAACATAACCCGATTTCATATTTAAACCCGTTCCATTTAAAACCGAACCAACTACATAAAAATCCAGATGCGACCAACTTGTTCCTGAATCCTACATCTGGAGCCACTAGGCACAGGAGCGGGCAACCCATATGTGTTTTTTATTAAATGGAGTAGGTTTAAAAATGAAATCGGGTTATGTTGTGGATTTTTGTTAAGACAGGGGTGTATTTGAAAACTTTAATGACGGAAGAGATATTTTTGACCCAAAATTAGTTTGGAGGATATTTTTAACCCTTTTTCCAAAGTAAAGGGGCATTTTTGACCCTTGTCCCAAAATATATTCGCACTCGATATTTATCATCAGAATCAATCATGGATATGAAGAAAGGTCATTTATCCGCCTTCTAAAAGCCTAGTGATATTGAATTATTGATAATAATTTACCGTATGATATATATGAATTCAATTTTTACTGTCTTTAATCTATTGTATATGTAAGAGTATCTTTTCCTTAATTTAAGAAAAATACCTCTTTATTTGTCATCTTTTTTGTTTTAAAAACTTTTTTTTTTTAACCATTCAGGATTCCACATATTTCTTCTGTTAAAAGTTCTTAACACTAGCATCCATTCGGAGGGAGAAATATATAAGTCCTTCCATGTATATGACTTATATATGTTGAAGAGTGTTGCGGTCTCTCTAAAAACTTAAGCTGTTAGAGAAAATATAATTTTAGTTTATTAATTATATTCTCAACAATATGTTCTCCCCCTTATTTCCAAAATCTTAAAGCAAAGTGAGGAGGAAAAGATTTTTTCCCCTCATTTCAATGATTGTTTAAGCTATTCTAGCAAATAGCTAAGTGCCCCAAGTTTTTCTTTTTGAAATAACTGGATGTGTGGACTAGCTTTGCATGTACTTCGATTAATTCATTAAGTATCAGTTACCTTTCCCTAATAAAGATACCGTGTAATTATATATTCACCAACATTTACATAGATTGGAAGAAATATTAACTTAACAAATGGTATTTGAATCTGGGTCTCCATCATTTTCAGTACTTGTTCAAATATTGAAATTATTCCCATTTTTTATTCTACTTTTTCATTGATATCTATCACCGGTTAAAATATAATTCTCAGGTCGATGTCACCTTCTATTTCTGTGTACTTATTGTGCTAAGTTTCTTTATTACCCTGGCCATAATTTCATTTTGCACTGATTAACTTCCCTATCGAAAATGACTGTGTTGCTACCATTAGGAGTGAGAGTGGAAAGGTTAATTATGCTATCATTGTTCTTTGAATTCTACCATTAAGGGTAAGTAGTAATTAATGTTATGATTACAAAGTCCTAGTGACATTTAGAGCAAGATGACTTTTTACCCTTCAATGTGGAAAGTCCGTAGTCCAAGTGGACGTATCACCTTAGAGATTAAACTCCATTAAAGGGAAAATTACTGGCGTGTCATATCCATAATCCTTGATTAATATCCATAATTATCCTTGATTTTCATAATACTAAGCAAACGCAAAGCATGCAAGCACACACATAGACAGACAAACAAATATGATACACGAGGATGGCTAAGATTGTCCATTAAAAGGAGGGGACCGATGGATCATTTTTCAAGCATGAATAAAACAATACAGAGAGCTAATTATTTGTCCATAAGACTTGTTCAATCCACTAATTAAAAACATAATTGCTCACATTTTAAATGGTTTGTACACAAAGACTAATAGACAATGATCACTAATCTCTACATTATCACATGTGACTATACATATATCTGCAAGAGTATATGGTGATTATTACAAACACTTAAATGAAGTCGAAATGACCAAATTACCCCTTTCCTAATTACATCATTTAAGATACAAGGTAAAATATCCTATACAAAAAGTTGCATGGCAGGCCATAAAAGTATATATCTACCAGGAAATGACACTTATTCTCATGAGATTCTTTACCCTCTCATTATCTATTTCCTGTCCAAATTTATCTCAATACAAGAGGCTTTATATGAACTATATAGGATGGAAATTATGTGGTCTAATATTGAAAGATTAAAAGGTCTTGATCTCCATAGGAAAATTAAAGGTTGTTTTAGGGTTATTCAACTTGGAAATCAAGAAAAGGGAAAGCTGAAACATCCTTCATCAATTCCTCCAAGTCCCACTCTCCCACTTTTAGATCATCTCCTTCCCAATAATTCCCTATCCCTCCAAAATTTTCTACTTTGATATTACTACTACTATTGAAATTATGGCTAGTATTCAAGTTGGTCATGTTGTTAGGGTTATTGTTGTTCTGATGATGACTGTTCCTTTGAACAAAATTCCCGTTTTCAACATTTTGATACTCAATACTGAGACTCTCCAATGGTGGAACATAGAGCTCATGACCTTCCATATTAATATTTCCTCCAAATATCCCATGGTTATTTCCATAGAAAAGACTTCCACCATTAGTACTCACAATATTCCCTCCTTGTGCCATGCCTGGTTGTGTAGTACTCAAGTATGAGGGCGCGTTGAATCCACTAATTAGCGTGTGCTCGAGCGTGGGCAAAGGATCAATAATGGTGTTTAGGGCCATGGACGAGGAAGAACACGAGGTTGAGTCCATGTACATGGACATTAGGTTATGCTTTTGCATTGACATGAATCCTTGTTGAGTGACTCCCATGTTGAGGTCTTTGCAAGGCTGATCTGAGGATGAATCACTTGCATTTGGTGATGGTGTAGAGGAAGATGATGAGTTCTTTAGCCTCTTTTTCAAGGTCGAATTCCAAAAATTCTTGATTTCATTATCAGTACGCCCAGGCAAACGTGCAGCTATTTGAGACCACCTTTGGAATCAATGAAAAAAATAAATATAAGTAAATATCTATAAGTCAAATTGAGAGAATGTGAAAGTCATGAAACATGCATGTAATATCATAATTCATAAAGAAGATTGGGGAATGGCAAGTTGATGATTTTCAACTCTAAGACAATGATGTTAATATAGTTGATCAATATGCTATACAACTCTGCTCTTTTGACTAAGAAGAACTAAGTGCATTTAATTATGCTTCATAATGTACACGAAAACAGCATGCTTCATATATAGATCTCTTGCTTGTTAATATTTAATTTGGATGAAGAACTAAGTGCATTTAATTATGCTTCATAATGTACACGAAAACAGCATGCTTCATATATAGATCTCTTGCTTGTTAATATTATAATTTGGATTTTATCTATAAAGGAGGAGTTTAATTTATAGACACAGATAATGTAAATAAAATTATACTACTATATATTACAGTAGGTCATAAAATGTTTTGAGTGACATGATGATACTGTAATTTGTTTTCTACAATATCGATGGATATAAGTTACTTATAAAAAAACTCTTCCATCTCGTATCACAAAATTTACGTGAGCTCTTTCCAACCTTTATTCTCGAGCTAGGTTTGCCTAAGAAATATAGAGATATGCCTTGAACATCTATAATCATAAAATATAACACATCTATGAATGAATTCAACTACGATATTACCTTATTCCCTTACTTAAAATCCACAAAATTCTATAAAAACCCTCTTATTAAATGACCAGTTGGCAAGATGTCTCTCCTCTGCTTCTTTTCGCTTCTAATGAGACAAAATCTGAATATATATATTTATCAACAATTGAGAAGAAAAAGGAATGAAGAAGGAAGAAAATTAGATCATTATTGGAAAAGAATATTGGAAGCTACAAAACCTTAAAGAGATGGAGATTATTAAATTTTAGGGGGTTGTAATACAATTCTAAGCAAAATTTAAGGATGTGCCTACCAAAAAAAGTTATATTATTAGGTAGAATTTAATTTGGTGCATACTGTTAATTCATTGAATTTGAAAACGTATAAGTTAAGATATGCATGTCCATAAATCATGTAAGCTGTTGAAGTCAATAACATCATAATTAGCTTTATCATGTTAGCCATTGAAGTTTACCTGTAATTCACTGTGATGTCCCCTTGACATTACTAACTACTTACTACTAACATTCTGAGATAATTGTTTCCTTAATCTCCCCTCTCACCAACCTTAGTGTTGCCAGCAATTATCTTTTTGACTTTAATTTTTATACACAAAAAATGTAAAATTATTTTATGTAGTTATCCAATAAGGTATAGAGGTTACCTGCTATAACATATTAAAATACAATATTGAAAATGTAATAATTCTTTTATACAATCCGTGTATATAAATTAAAATCCATGACAAAAGCATTTCTTTTATACATTGGGTATTTCTATGGAAGGAATTATGTTCCAATTTTACCTTTCGGTTATAGATCGAAAATTTCATGAAGATAGCTAGTACTTTACAAAGGTAGATATTTGACTTCAAATTAAAACAATTATATTGGAGATATACCTTGCTTTAATCTTCACGAGATTCACTTAAAATACATTTCTCGTCAAAAAATTTCAAAATTCTGATTTTTTGTATATTAATTAAGTACAACCCAAAAAATTGAACGTTTATGCTGCTATGTATTTTATGACTGTGGTGGTATCTCTATTTTATTTAAAAACGAGGGATCTTGATAGGTACTGAAAAGTCCAATTTGATTAATGGTCCTTAATTACCGTGTGTTCAAGGTTTTATTAATTCCTAGACACACAGACTGTCAGAAGAAGTAAATTAAAAAGAAAGAATTTTAAAGCAAAAAAAAAAAAAAAAAAAAAAAAAAAAAAAAAAGAATTTACCCTTTCCCATCTTTTTCCTGATCCTTAATTAAAAGTCCACCTAAATCCTGCAAAAGTTCTGAAAGGAGACTACAGTTTCCCTCGCATCCATAGACGTATATCATCTACTAATTTATGTATTCATGCATAAATCTCTTTTGAATATAGCAGATCGAAGAAATTATCCGCTAAACAAGAGATGGATTTGACCTGCTTTATTCTTCTAAGTGGACGACTACATGTACTTATCTTTATCTGACATATAAATTCATGAGTTTAAGTAATATACACTGATAATATAAATAAAGTTTACATCATCAGATCATTTTTACTTGTTCTACCAAGTAACATATTTTATTTTCAATATTTCATATCTCACATTTTAAGAAAACTTACCGCTTACCTATAGATATTCTTTAGATGACCTGATAATATAAAAAAAAATATTTACTTTAATGGCTGATAAATCTTAAAACTCTAATTTACGCTTGCAGTGAGAATACACAAGTTAAACTCAGAAGAAGTTAACAAGAATTCAAGTGATATACAGTTAAAGTGTAACTTTTTACACTATTAAGGAATTTTAACTGGTAATAGCTTGTTTATTAGCTAACCAATTTACCATGTCGTCAATTAAATCGATATATCTGTAATTACCAAATAAGTGATTTGATTGTGTAAAAGTTTTTGACATCATAAACATATAGAACTTAAAACTCTTCCAAAAATACTATACCTATAATTATCAATTAAGTGGTCTGATTGTGTAAATATCTTTTTACATTACAAATGCATAGAACTTAAAATTCTTCTAAAAATACTACTGTAATTATCAAAGAAGATTTGATTGTGTAAATACTTTTACACCTCAGTTCATAGAACTTAAAACTCTTCCAAAAATACTACTCCTAACCTACATGCACGTATAGACACATCAAAACACATTGAGATAGAGAGTGAGATAGAGATAGAGAGAGAGAGAGAGAGAGAGAGAGAGAGAGAGAGAAGATAGAGAGACAAACCTGTTACCAAGAAGGGAATGCAAATGTATAATATGCTCTTCTTCTTGAGGTGAAAATGCACCTCTCTTAAGATCTGGCCTCAAATAATTAATCCATCTTAGCCTGCAACTCTTTCCACATCTTTGTAAACCAGCATTTCTTGCTACATCACTCCAACACCCTTGTCCATTTGTTAGCATATAATGCATGAGCTTCTCATCTTCCTCCGGTGACCACAACCCTTTTCTTAGTTTCACGTTCGCGTTATTATTGTTATTGTTGTTGTTACTGCCGGAGGAGGAGGAGAACTCAGGCTTCCTCATTGTATTGTTTCTTTTCTTTTTGTTTTCAGACACTCCCTTTTTCCTGTCTCCCCAACTGTTTTGATGTAAAAAGAAGTCACTAACTTTATATTGATGAGCACCATCAGCCTAAAAAATCTAAAAAAAAATTTAAAAAAAATTAAAAAAGAAAATGAGAAAAACAAGAGGGAGAGAGAGTGAAACTTCTATGGAATGGAAATCATGATCATGATGATAGTGATGGTTGTGGGGCTTTGCTTAGAAACGGGGAATCAAGAGAAGAGAGGGTATAAGGTATGAAACATATAGGGGGTGGGGTGAATAAAAGCTGATTCAGTATTTCAATTTGATGAGTTTAATATTTATATATGTTTTCATTGCGATTTTTTCTTTCCATTTTTCTAATATTATGGTTCAAAAATTTGGAATATATTGAAAATTTAGTGAGCTATATATATATATATATATATATATATATATATATATATATATATTGAGTTGGTTGAATCCCCTGAATTAAAATGCCTTTGGAGGATTGGGGTGAAGGGGGTAGGGGTTAGTAATAGATGATTCAATATTTAAATTTGATGGGTTCAATATATGTATTTGTATCGCTGAATTCTTTGTACTTTTCTAATATTTTGTTACACATTTAAATTTTTTGAAATTTTAGTGATCGTTTTTATATATATTTATGTTCGGTGTAAAATATTGAGCTCAATTGAATCGGTGGGATTATAATATCTCTACCTTTGGGGGATGGGGGTGAAGGGGGTAGGGAGGTGTTGGTTGATAAGTCTAGGTAAAAACGGTTTGGAAAAGGATAGATGGTCTTCTTGTCTTTGACTCCATATCTTGTCTTTTTCCTCTATGCATATTTCTTCACTAGTAAGTTAATGATTAAAAGTACTAAAATATGTATATTCTATGAATTGGTATTAGCTTCGACACAACTCTATATGTGCATGAAATTAAAATGGAAAGTTTTTTTTGTAATCAAGGCTAATACATACGATATACATTTGCTTCCACTTCACATAATCTACCCCACCCCTGCCGCCAGAGCACACCCAATGAATACCCAAAAACAACAATTTATAAATCCACACGTGTACATAAAGATAAGAGAAAATATGATTATTAATTTATAAAAGCAGGATGATGGTTTGGAATGTGGTGATGAATTTTCAAGAATTCAAATGATCACGTAAAAATACATGATCTTTGAATGGAAATCGTCCACCAACATTTTTCCATTACAGGGGAGGAGGTTCCAATATTATTTCAAATTTACATATTTATAAAGGGTGATTTTGAAAATTTACCATCCTCTTACTTTAATAGAATATCAATACAAAAGTAAGAAGTATGGTCTCAAGAAAATATGGAATATCTTTCAAGGGACTTCATATATAACTTACTATTTGGAACGGGAAAAAAAAAAAAAAAAAGACGTTCGAAAATATGTCAAAACTAGATATATATTCTTTTGAAAGTTTAATTTGATTCATGTGATGTTAGACATTCCATCCTTTATCCAAAAATGTTTTTTTATAGCTCACTATTGAAAATGTAAACTAGTTCATGTTGGACTAGCTGTTTTTAGTATGTTATTTTAATATCTCGAAATGAAAACTTTGCGTACTTGTAGTTTTCTTACACGTCTCTTGTAAAGACCTGTTCGGTCGTTTTGATGTTTTCAGAAACGGCAAAGGGTCATATATACTCCCGTACTATCCCAAAATATTTGTTTGTATCCCCCATTTACTTTTTTGATGATATATACCCCCGCCGTTAGCGTTTTGGTCATATATACCCCCGCTTCTAACAGTTCCGTTTAACAGGGACACGTGGCACGATCTCACGGCTCCAACCATTTTCTTTTTTATTTAATCTAATTTATCATTAAAAAAACACAAAACAAAATAAAAAATAAAAAATTAGAAAGTCTAATCTCTGGCGAAGCTCCGCCATTGGCATCCGACGACTGCAACGGTATATTCATGGATCCAAAATTAAACTCACTTTGAAATCTGCCCATAAGGTTCATGAACTCTACAATTAGATTCTTGCATACGAAAATGGTGGCCGAAAAAAATAATTCAAAATGGTGAAAAATTCATTCGAATAAATTGTGTGTTGACAATTGAATCTAAAAATTGTAATTAAAGCTTGTCTTGAGAAGCTAGAACGTGAAGAAAAAACAGAAACTCCATGGACAACCATCAATGAAACTTGAAGCTTCAAGTTCTAGTTTTGGGTTTCTTCAAATGAGCTTTGTTTCTAGTGTAATGTTATTGAAAAAGATCGGTTAAATCTTGAAGAATTGATATCTGAAATTTGGGATAATTTGGTGAAGAATTCGGTGGGTTTTTGGGTGAATTTCAGTTGCAAATTAGTTGAAGAAGAAGAAGAAGAAATCCCACATTTTGAATTTTAGAAATAGCCACATTTTAAGAAATAGCCCTTTTCTGGTTTAAAATAATTTTTTAATGATAAATTAGATTAAATAAAAAAGAAAATGGTTGGAGCCGTTGAGATCGTGCCACGTGTCCCTGATAAACGGAGCCGTTAGACACGGGGGTATATATGACCAAAACGCTAACGGCAGGGATATATATCATCAAAAAAGCAAACGGGGGATACACACAACTATTTTGGGATAGTACAGGGGTATATATGACCCTTTGCTGTTTCAGAAATTCTCGACTTGACGGTCCTTCCCAAGTCCCATTAAACGTAACTAACTCAGGAGGAGCAGAAAATGTGTCTATTTGATTCGCTTTGTAAAGTTCAAGGTTGTGTGATTTATCCAAAGATTCTTATACGTTTGACTCACTCAGACTATTCTTTAATTCTTTTGAAAGTTACCCTGAAATGGTAGAGTTCGTAGGGTATCATCGGAATAATTCTTCTTAATAAATTAAAGTCTGGAAGGTCCCGAAACAAAATACAAACGACAGGAAGTGAGAGATTGGACTCTCCCCCATTTGGAAACCGTAGACTCGCATAGGTGAGTCTGGACACGCACCTGCGTGGCCGCCCCTGCGCAACTTAGTTCGCACCGGCGAACCTCCGCAATAAATGAGAACTCGTAGGAGCGAACAAGGGTCCGCTATGGCGAATCGGCACCTGCAGAAAGATGTCCGTAGAGGCGCAAATCGCTGAAACAGACCTAATTTTTAATCCCTCATTTCGGGATTGGATCTCATTTTCACCCATATATACTTCTCCAAAGCTGGTTAGAGGCAAGAACGGCTAGGAGACCTAAGGCATCAAGAAGGTAATCTTTTGAATTCATTAATCCTCTCTCCAATCTTACTTCAATCTTAATCCATGAAAGAAGTTGAGCTTTAAAGAAAACCCATGAAACTAGTAAAGCCCTAAAATGGTTAGAAATGATGGGTAGTAAATGGATATTGGTAAATCAAGGGTAGTTATGTAGATATTAATCTTGGGAAGACTAATTGCTAACTTAAAACCTTAGAGTTGATTGATTTGTATTTAGGTTGGTAAAAAGAAGCATTCTTGAAATTGGGAATTCTTGAAGAATAAAGGAATTAGTAGCATTTAGTGGGAGGGGGACGATTTTAAGTGATGTACTCATAACTATTGAACATCTACAATCCTAGTGAAGTAGGAAAAATGCCAACTTTACCCCATAAACCCAAGACAAGCCAAGTAAGGCTTTCCTAAATGGTAATGACCGATTTATCACTACGTCTTACTTATGCGAATTTGTTAATTATTAGACTCCGACGTGCTACGAGGTGATCCGAAGGAAGGAACGAAGTTCGAGACGGATGTTCATGGCACTAGCTCGGCTATCACACCCCAACTTTTAATAGGGCATGATGGGCACCCGACCCTTACTTAGGGCCGAGCGAATCCGCTGGTTCTCGTTATACTCATAATCTTACTGGACTCTAAAATCATGAAATGAGTGCATGATGAAAGCTTTTCAAAAACATGCCTTTCGTCTTTCTCAAATCAAGTAAAATCTGTAATCGTATGAAATTTGTAACATAATGCATAATGATACATCGGCTTACGCAGCCGCTTACAAGCATCGACATGTTATATACGTGACTCGTCCGCAAAGTCTCTAACATAAATCAAGATACCATAACATAGATACTCGACTCGGCAACACTCGGAAGGAAATGGAGCTCGCAATCCAGTGGAACATCTTCGACTAACATCCTCTACTCATCTATATACACCTGCGTGGCATGAAACGCGGCGTCCACAAGAAGGGACGTCAGTACGAATAATGTACTGAGTATGTAAGGCATGGATAACAACATAATATAGATATGGAAGGTAACATGGAATAAGAGAGATAACCTGTACATATGGATGACTCATAAGGCGGATGTCATGCATACTTAGCCTTTAAAAAAAATATTTCTATACATATACATAGTACCATGCCCGGCCATTAAGGCTCGGTGTCATATATATAGTATCATGCCCGGCCATTAAGGCTCGGTGTTATCATCATTAGCCGCGTCCGGCCTCCCGCATCCGAAGCAATATCATAACATGCCCACCGGTGGTGTGCACATCTACGTGCCATGCCGGCCGACTATAGCGCGGCGCGGTGTGAGAAAATACATACATATATATAAAGCATGCATGAGAGCCCAATCAAAAGCCACAATTATATCGGAGTGACGTAAGGTCGGTAGCCTCCGATTATATTATGGAATAATCATCATCGCTCTATCTCACCTTGAAGGAACAATTATTATAAGGCGAGATCAACAACAATGAAAAAAATCGAGAAAATCATGAAATAATCTCATAATAGTATGAACATCATAAGCTTTGGAATTTCTAGAATTAAAATCATCATCATCATAATCATCATAGAAATATTCTCATCTTTAACATCGTCATTCATATTGTAAAAACATGTCCGTTGTTGTTGTCATAAAAGCTTATAGAATCATAAATCTTTGACTCGGAAAATAGGGACATTTTGGAAAATATTTATGGATTATCAAGAAAGAAGTCATGCCTTTGAATCACAAACTCTATGAATCATGAATTTCTAGCTTTTGGGAATAAGAATATTCTTGGAAAACATTTATGGATTCACATAAAGGGATCATGGGACATTTGAAAACACCTATTGGATTCATAAGAAAGGAATCATGCCTTTAGAAGAAAGGGACTAGCCTTAACATACCTGTTCAACCTCCAGTTATCCACACTTATTCATCCGAATTCGTGTGTCTACATTTAAGAGGATTCACACTATCATTAGACTCATCATAGTATACTTGTACTAAACTTTCAAGTCAAACTACTCTATACTCTGTCGAAAATCGGGCAGCATCTCCCCTATTTATATGCCTAGCCCGAATTCTCAATACCAACAACCAACAACCAATAACAACAACAGAAACAACAACAACCTTATTACTACCAAAATATTCCATCAAATACTCCACATGATATTTTCTCCAACTCCTCCACAACGAATTCGCTACATAATTATTCCATAAATTTATCTCCGTAAATAAGCCTTAAATGATACCAAAAGAAAAAGATTCATACCTTACTTCCGCTAATACCGCGATATCTCCAATACTTGCCTTACTCCCAAGCCACAAATTCACCGCAACACAATATTATAATCGTAACTATACGCGGCGGAACTTAAATCCGGAGATTTTTACTTAACTCGCGTTGAAATTTAATGGAGGGAAGGTTGGAGAATTCTCTAGAATTTTTGGGAAATATTTTTGGGCTGATTCTTGGCTGAAAATGAGGGGTTAAACCCCTTTATATAGTTGCTCCGAAGTCACTGTAGCAAGATCGTTCACCGACTTACGTCCATAATTCTATTCGTTCATCATGAAATTATTTCGAGACCTAAAAATTTTATACATCGATCTCTTTATTTGCATACTTGGATATGTCCAAAACTCCATACTGATCCGTATAACTTATTCAACATCCCAAACTTAGCGAAACTTATTTTATTTTTTTCCGATTCGTTTAACCTCCAACCTTCGCGGCACTTACTTATCACTTGTTGAACATAACATAAACACTTATAAATTCAAACATAATCCTGTCCTTTGAGCTTGTGTGACTAACCTATGATGCAACTCAACGCACGAGAATACGGGATGTAACATCGGCTACGAGGTAGGTTACGACTTACCTTTTTGGTTAGACTCCGATTAGCGAAGCATATGTGTGGTTAGGAATTGACGGGGAAAGCACATTGAGACTGTAACCCTATGTGTGCATATGATTGGTCTAAAATGAATTTAATAAGAGGGCCACGGGGTAATAAAAAGGGCGATCCTGATACTTGTGAGGTGACGAGCACTAGTAGTGGATACCGATCATCATGTTTGGGTATTTGTGCTATTTCACTGGTATATTTGGTCTGAATGCCATGTCTGCGCACCAGTTGATAGAATAGTATGATCCTTTGGATATGTGATTGGGGTCTGATGCCCGTAATTTATGTCTTTTATTATATTTGCCTGTCTTGCTTGTTTTCGTGCATACCACTCATATATCCACGTTGAAATAAAAAGAAGAAAAAGGGTGAAGCTTTTATGATGTTGAGGACATGCTTTTGATGGTTTCCATGCTTACATTCTTATTCATGACTTGGAGTATGCCATATTTATGCTTTACATAGATTCACACATATGATTTGAGGATACGGTTGTGAATCCGATAAGATCTTGTTCCGGACGAGTGATATTGGCACATGATAGTGGTACTTGAGCCCGGTTGGCCAAGAGACAGGTTACTGAGATATGATATGATACAATGAGGTCGTGATCCGAGAAAATTGATAAATGGGCCTCATGAGCTTCCCATAGGTCACGACGTCGTTCATATTCGACCGTGTGTATATCAGGAAAGTGGAGAAAAGGCTCGCATTTCCATATCATTCATCTATTATCTACATTGTTGTTGTGACAATTGGTATTTGTTTGGCCTTACCTTGAAACCTGTTTGTTACATGGATTTAATTATCAAAGTGGTGATTAGCCTACTTTTGGATTATTGTTAGTTAAGGACAAAGAGGTGCTTGGTTGAATTAATGTCTGAAATTGTCCAAAGTACCAGGGTTGAAAACTAAGGAATACGAATTCATGACCTTTAAGAGTACAATATGATAATCTTCATAACCTGCTAAGTATAAGCCGACTAAAGGACTCCGTGTGCTAAACTTTATGGTTTCCCACTTAAGGTCGATAAATCATAAGAACTCCGGAAAATTGAGGGTATGTGAGTTGTATTATATTAACTGTGGTAGATCTCCTTTACGTTTAGTCATTTCTAGTCGGGATCAGTGGAGTGGGGAGTAGTGATTTTATTAGGGATCTGCGAAGTGGTTTTGTATTCCATGTGTACTTGTCGATTTCCTTTACTAGGATACATGCCAACTAATTGTTGTCGGCCTATGATGCCTATTGGTACGTGTTGTTTTGTACTGATACTGCACTTGCTACACCGTTTTAGGTGTAGAGTTGTTTCAGGTATACGGATGAGGATTTATTGATTCTGGCAGGTCTTACGGTGCCACTCCGAGTCCCATGTCTACTCTCATTCTGGACAGTGGTTATGTTCATTCTGTTATGTAATTCATTAAGTTGTGAATTGTCTTAGCAGCTTATGTACACTTATGACCCGGTTTTGAGGTATTGTCAAGTTTCTGTTGATTTTTCCGTAACATTGTAAAACTTGTATTATTGTTGTTCAATACGAAATGGTATTTATTTTACTTGGTTTTAAATGGTTTTAGCTGTTTTGGGTTTGGCTTGCCTATCGGATAGGGAAAAGGTACGCGCCATCATGACCTTGTATTTTGGGTCGTGGCATCTCTAGAGTGAAAGATATTGTTATAACTGCTTAAATTGACCGTACAAAAGTTAAATAAGACAATTGAAGCGGAATCAACAAAGAATTTCAAATGATTTCTTTTTTAATAATAGTGATGTCCGGATCAGCTTGCAAGCATGGAATCCTAACACCAATATAGGTATCCGATAACTATGCCTAAATAAATAAATAAATAATTCTATATTTTTGAAACCACCTTCTTGATTTCACGTTTTTTCCGCTCATTCTCATAGAGGAAATAGAGGTATGAAGAAAAGAAAGTGGGCTTTTGTAGATTTGTTCACAGTTTGCCAAATCTTGACTCTGCGCGAAAAGTTTTGTATTGTCACAACGTCATTTGTCTCTCTTTGAAAATCCAAATACACAGCATTTTTGTTGTTTGGTCAAAAATGAACTTAAAAGCAATCACTGTTCACTTTAGCTTCTTTTTCCTCCTTTTTTAATATATTAAAAAATCATTCATGTGTTTCACTTTTTATTTATGGGGGCCCTCTTGAGCTATTGTTTTCTGACACGTTGCAATGATTATTATGTTAGTAAAAAGAACAATATTAGTTGGAATAATCACAATAATAATAATTAATACTAACTCCTTTGCTTGTGCATAAAAAAAGGATCAAGGAGAAGGAGATGTGAATTGTGGTTTACGTAAGCGTGATAATATTATGTAAGACGAGAGAGCCTTATGAGGAAAACAAGAAAGAAAATGTTCAACTAATTATCCAATTTTTAGACCCCACTTTATTCACTTTTTGATTGCTTCCTCTTGTAATTTAATAATATACTTTAGGGGCGGGGGTGGGGCGGGGGGGAGGGGAAGGCAGAAGGGACGGAGAAAAATGAAGAAGAAAACAATGAAAAACTCGTCTTTTTCCTTGTTTTGTTTTTTTTGAGTGAAAATGTAATTTAGTATAAAATTAAAGAGTTGAATATAAGTGAAAATTTAATGGTTCAATTTTGCATGCTAAAGTTATGTTTACATAAACAATTTAGACACCAATGACTACAGCTGAAATCTAGCTAGGCCGAGCAATTATAAAATCTGAGAGGAGAAAAATCTCCAGTAATATCGCATGTTGTCATGACTAAGGTGTGGTAGCTAGATTGCAGTTGTGAATTCATAATTTAGAATTGTTGCTTCGGGGTCGAGGTCTCTTTAGCTGAAGAAGACCTTAGCCAATCTACGTGGCCTGCTTGACGAACATTAGCAACAGAAATATCATAAATTGGTCTGCGGGCATCATGCATGATAAGTCCTCTGTTGTACTGCTACAGGTGCTGATAATGGCGGAGCCAGAATTTCACTAAGGGCGTTCAAAATATAAATAAGTAAACACACGAAAAAGTCAAGGAAATTTAACATCTACTATCTATACATAAACAATAATTTTAACATTGTGTATATAGTGTTAGGGTTCATCAAAACCCCCTTCCACCCACTTGGCTCCACCCCTGGGTGCTGTGACAACCTGAATTTTGTTCTTTTTAATTATGTGCTAATTTTTCTTTTCTAGCTCACATATATATGGTGCTGTATTTGTGTATCATTGGGAGTGGAAAACTGCCTCACTGTTAGTGTTCGATATAAATTAAAAATGATATTCAGGAGAGTTATTTACTGCTATTTAATACGAAAAGATCACGTTTAAGTTACTCTAAACATGAAATGATCATTTAGATCAAATACTTCAGCCATCATGTTTGAACACTTAATGTAGTTCTGGATCTGCTTACTCTACGTTATGTTAATAAACTAGTAAGAAAAAAGGAAATAACTTCTTATTTTGCTGCTTCACTTTCAATATGAAATCGTTGTAGAAATTACTGTGGTATTCTTTTTCAGAAATCAGAACTAAAAAGCTTCTCATGAGATAAAATTTGAAAACTAAAGTGCTATCTAGGAACTAAAAGTTGGGGTGATAGTATTGCAATTGCAATCTAACTTACAGGGTAAGGTGCTTACAATATCCCAAATCGTTCTCCAAAACTTTTTCCCCAATTTTAAAGTAAAACATGGTTATAATTGAAAATAAAAGTTTATCTCAATCTATCAAAATTAATTAAGCCAAACACATTTTTTCCAATTATACCACATATATCTCGTGTTTCTTACAACAAACTACACATCTACATATAAAAACATATTAACTATATAATTTTGTTAGTATTTAATATTCGTATTATAATCTCGTCATTATACTGCATGGATAAACTTGTTCCCAACCAAATGACCCTTTAGTGTTTTCTTAACCTAAGTGTTCTGGTTTGACACTTTAAAACTATAAAACTATCCGATGTTCGGTATTCAATATTTTGTGGCTTGATTAATTTAAATTCACGCCGAATTTTTTTATTTTAAAGATCAAATGCTCCTAACCAATTAAAGATGATTCCATTCTCAAAGTTGAGATAGATGGATGAATACTTACCGCCCACTAAATTTCCAAAAGCGCTTCTGGAAAAGGCTACGTATTTAGCTTCTTCTATTATTAGAAAAACCTATTATTTTTCCTAAAAACTTTGTCATACATCTCAACTTTCTAAAGTAAGCACTTTAAACTATTATCATGCAATTGTTATCCCCAATTGCTAAGCTTCTAAGAATTTGGTCCCAAACATGTGTGGCACATTGCAACGAGCCCTGTACATGGATCCCACAAAGTCCGGCTACCAAATTTATTTGCTCTCAATTAATTAATTACCCTTCCAATAATTTACATGAAGTACAAGGAAAAATGACTTCCTATCTTATTTATAAAATCAGATCAATCCCTTAGTTCACAAAGGAAGATGTTTAAATAGAAATTCTCTTTCAAATACCATTAAGTTAATTACTATTCTTGCAAAAACAATGTTTATGTTTATTTGAAATTTCTAAAATAAAATCAACCGAATACCAATCCTTTTATAACTTAGTATGAGTATAAGATTTAGTGGGTGAAATTTAACTTTCAAGTTAAGGAAAAGAAAAATTGTGAAATTTATTAATTTTGTGCAAAATTTTCCTTAAAACAAATAATCTCATATCCCATTTTCTGTAGATGATTTGAAATCACTTATTTAAACATTTTCCATGCATAAGTATTCAAATTTACTATTTCCAAATCCTCCCAAAACTTTGAAACAAATCAACCCAAATGGGTCCTCACAGATTTTCTGAAGTTGATTTTCAATAGAAGAAATTGCAGTAATTGCTCTTCAAATGGATTGGTCTTTAATTTTTTTTTTCCCCTTCAAATGGACTAGTTTTTACTTTTTCCCTTTAGCAATCGAACTTTATGTCTAATGGGGTATAAATTCTTTAAGAGCAAAAGTCATGCGGACATAAATTGTAGAGTATTGTAATGCGAAAATATAAACTTATGTCCCGCGAAAAAAATTGTTTGTTATGAGGGCAAAATTAAAGACCAGCACAAAATAACGGCACAAGTACCAATGACCATTTTCAATATTCCAATTAGCTTCTCCTTTTATTTTTTATTTTAGGAGCATCAAAACCACCAGTTAGTGAATACAGAAACAAATAGTCTTCTTTCCTTGAAGACTCAACTCAACTCAACTCCAAAGCCACATTTAATATTTATTATTTACAAAAGGAACCAAAAAGGTATAAATTGGACTAGAAAAGAGAGAAAAGTTGGAGAAAACATTGAAGCTACTCCAATGATCTTCACTTTCTGTATGCTTCCTCTTTACTTATTTGTTTTCTCCAAGCTTTGTCCTTTGGTCATGTTGATTATACCACCGAAATAAGCAATCCCTTCCCTTTAAAGTTGCCTAGAATGGGCAAAAGAATATTCAATTTGTACTTATTGGAACCTTGTAATAGAATGAATTTGCTATCAATAGAAAGCTGCCTATCTACATAGACCCCCTATTAAGAAAGATCTTGACAGAAAATCATTCATGATAATACTACATGGTATCTATACTAACTAGAAAAAGAAGGTAGAGGCTATTTGAACACGTTGTACTTGCTTTTCTTTTCTTCCTTAATTTGTTTTTCTCTATGCAAAAATGCTGTAAACAAGTAAACAACTCTAGTATTGGTTCCTTCTAATTTGGAGAATTCATGTTTTCCAAAATTATCAAAACCTACTAAGGGTTTTCTTTTGAATTTGTTTTTCACAGACCCTTTGTGTTTACACCGAATTATATTAATTTATCATGATCAATGATAAAATTATGGTGAAAATGCGTATTGATGTACCGAGGTTAAGTGATAGTAGTAACAGCTTATGTAAAAACACATGTCATGTATTGATCGAGTTGTACCAATTGATGTAACTTTGATTTTTCAACTATTTTTTTAGAATGCAAAGATTCATTCCTCTTTTAACTTACCACATGCAAAAGAGAATGAAAATGCAATGATGAGCATGTACATACAGCACACTCCTAAATTAGTATGAAATTAAGGGGCATAAAAGAGTCTCAGCCTTCTACTGGGTAATAGGTCCCAATTGGAGGTTCGGCTTATTTTTCTCTATGGGCCGAGCCATGATCCGTAGTAACTTATCTGTTAATGAGGATTGAGCCCATGGGTTGGCAAACAAAGGCCCGATTTGATTTTTTTGGCTCTGGATTACGTTTTGAGATTTTTGCTTGTCATAACTACCTCTAAGACCTATTTATGAATAATAACTACCTTATATTTTTTTTATTTTTTGTAGCTAAAATATTTTCTTAAGTTACACATCGTAATCAGTGTCTGTATTTCACAAGTTTCTCTTTTAAATTGATTTTCTCTCACCTCCCAAATCTATCTTCTCCCTCACCCTCTCTTTCTCTCTCTTCGTTCCCTCTCCTACCCCCAGAGTTGTGAGATCTACTTCTCTTGCCTGAACCCTCTGAACGCCGCTCTCGTTTCCCCTTAGCCCTCCCTCCTCCTGGAACTAGTAAAGTGTTTGGAAGCAGAGAAAGCAAATGGCTCGACATCGACTTCAACATCCTCATCATCATCAAACTCTTTAAAATCCTTAAAATCAGCCTCGAAGTCAACATCAAGGTCAACTACTTCAGATCGCAAGTGTCCAGAGTGATAATTTCCAGGATTTTTTTGCTTCTTACTCAGATCGGCTCGACCCCATAGCAACTCGGTTGTGAGACGGCGAGAAGTCCGGTGCGGGGCTATGTAATAGGAGATTATAGCACCACCACACATGATTTATGTTCTCTTAGTATAAAAAGTTTTTTTGCAAAGATCAGTTTTCTTAATTTTGATGAATTTTGTGACGAGAATGTATTCATTTTTTTTGGGTGTAAATACAGTGATATTCATGTATTTCGCTTGTATTATTTTGTATAGAGTGTATTTTTTTTTTTTTTGTATTCGCTTGTATTTCGATGAAGACAATGTGTATTTGAATAATCAAATACACCCGAATATAGTGTTTTTTTTAAAAGGATTTTGAATGTATTCATATTTTTTTGGTGTAAATACAGTGGTATTTTGTATTTCACTTGTATTTTTTTTATATAGAGTGTATTTTTTTGTATTCGCTTATATTTCTGTATTTCGAAGGAGAAAATGTTTTCAAATATAGCCGAATACAATGTATTTTTTAAAAGAATTTGAATGTATTCATTTTTTTTTGGTGTAAATACAGTGGTATTTTATATTTCGCCGGAGATCCAACCGGTTTTGATTGTATTCTAAGTTTGAAATTTTGTTGAAATACATTCAAATACGGTGAATGATGAAAGAGAATCGTGTTACGTTATGGAAGATATAATCGCAAGACATGAGTTGTGGGATGAGTTATTATGTTTTCCATTTTAAAAAGATTCCATCCAGATATGGCACTAGAATTTCGCCCAAAAAATTAGGAATTTATCCCAAAAAATTAGGAATTGGAAAAAAAAAATACATGTATTTAACAAGGAAATGCATCCATAATAACCCTAAAGGTAGCTACGAATGATAAATATGAAAAAGTAGCTATAATTGGTTAGAATCTTCCAAAATATGGTGGTTTTTATAACTTTCCCCGTTTTGCATATGTTTGAGCGAGGCGTAAGGCCCTTGTGTATTCAATATTTAGTATTTCATAAAATAATATAATTACAATAAATTTAAATTGATAAAATTGCATAAAAATGAAGAACTAAATATATATATATATATATATATAATATATATATATGAACACACAAGTTTGCTTTAACATAGTTACATCAACTCTCATAAAAAAAAATTATTTTGTAGCATGTTAACTCAGGAATATAAACAATTAAACATAAGTTGAAAATAATCCTTGTTTCCGTTGATAACAAAGTAAATTCCAAACACGAATATCAAAGTTATTCTACATATACCCCATTACTCACTATTCCATAATTCCAATAGAAGCATGCTCCATATAATCCCATATTATGTTTTGAAAGAGAGTAAGAGAAGCAATGAACTTGAAAAACTAATCAGAGTACAAATTTTTCAAACTAACATGGAAAAAGTTAAAAGAGAGGAAAGTACGTTCAGTTAAAAATAATAAACTTTGTAAGATGGAAAAATATAAAGGATGAATAACCTGTAATTTGAACTTTTAACTTGCTAGGATGGAGGAGAACAGAGTTTTCTTGATATTCGCCATTGACTATTCGTTACTTTTTATGAGATAGATAGTACAAAACAAGAGAAAATTTTGGAAAAGAACATAAATTAGGGCTTCTAGCAATATAAAAAGTCTTGACTTTTATATTTTAATGTTTCAGTTCTTTTATAAACCTTTTAAGTAATTACAAGCTGCCTTTTGAAAATTTGGGTATTATATTAAGGACTTATTCAACAAATTTTATTTTAATTTGAAGAAGTTTTCTGGACTTATGTCCCGACACAAAAACTCGTCTTCCATCAGGCATACACCCCGAATTGATGGACGTACGCCTTTTGGAGATTTTTGCTCCTCACCATCGCCTCGGAGTGTTTTGGTGCTCTTCGCCCCGAAAGATTTTTTTAGTAATAATTGTAACGGTTCCCATTTCACGGGCGGGGTTAGCGCTCGGAAAGCTACTTTGAACTCGTTGGTGCTCTTTCGGACTTTGTTTTAAAAGAGTCGCCACCTAATTTTTTAGGAAATTAGGAAAACCGGTTTATTCATACACCGTGAAAAATTCTTCTTAATCCAAAGTTCTAGGTAAGAGTTCTGGTGATCCCCTAGGGAAGGTATTAGGCACCCTAGTATTAAAGATCCGTACTATACGGTTGACCTTCAAATTTCAATGTATAAGTATTTGCATGAACTATTTACTTGGTATTTATTTCCCGCATTATAAAATCTATCATTTTTTGAAATAATTTGAGTATATCTCCTTTATATACAGGGTATTGAGGTTCGGACTTATAATATTCAGATACAAGTAGTTCCTTTTATACATAAGGATAGTAGTAGTTTTGTAAAGATAAAAAAGTTTATTTATTTAAAGTATGGGATAAATGAGTTTTGTTCATGCTTGACTCATACATGGTCTGAGTTAATCCGTTTAATACGTTTTTAGAATGTCTTTATCTAAAACTTTATGTTTACAAATGATTTATACGGATTTAATTTATAAGAAGTTTGCTTATATAATCAAACTAACTTTCTTGGTCCTGGAATTTAAAACTTAAAGCCCAATATCTGCAGATAAAAGATAATATTTTTATGTGGGCTTTGGCCCAAATTTTATGCCTTTTCTTTAAAAAATCAATTGAGTGTTTAGATCTGTTGGACCTTAGCCCAAAATCCCGTTTTCCTTTTGTTCTTTTGGGCTCAGCCCAAAACAGTCTTTCCATCTTTTTCTAAAAATCTTGTTAAGTAGGACTTAAAAGTGCGATTTTAAATTGGGCCTTAACCCTCAAAATTCCCATTTTTCGACTGGGCCTAGTCCAGAAAAGGACTTGTGTTTGGTGCATGAATACACTATGTGTATATATGAATTGAAATCATTTTTTCTGACTGGGCTTAAGAGAAATCTTTTTTAGGAAAAAAAAATGGAGTTTTAAGGAAAAAAGAAAGGCTCTTTTGGTTTAGAAACATCTATTTGGTTTTTCTTCATTAGAAAGATGATAGCAGTACTCCACAAATGATGTGACCCTTTTATCCTTTTTACTGATTTACTTAGCCATTTTTACTCTTTCAAAAAATCATTTATACTAAGCCGGGTTTTGAAAATCGCGTGGAGACCTGTCGAACTAAACGGCGTATGTACTATTTGCCTAAGATGTCTAGTTCAAACCATAACCGATTCTAATAATAGTGTGAGTTTTTTTACAAGTACAAATACAATACAACGTTTAACAACAAAAGAAACTAGCATAATATAATTAACGGAGGAGGGATATACTAAGGGTGTACCAAACTCCTAGTTAACCATTTTCACTCATGGTTGGGCCTTCATGTCATTTTCACCCATGACTGGGCCTTCAATATATATATTAGCTTCCCTTTCTTTTCTCGGACTCAATAAATCTTTGAAAGAATTTTCCTATTGGGCCTTTAGGTGGCTGGACCTCGGCCCAGCAGTGAGAGGAGGAAAAAGAAAAAGGGACATGGTTAGTCTATATTTACTGAACCTATCACATGTATAGTTACACACACACACACACACACACACACATACATATATATATATATATCATATATATATATCAAATTTTTACAAGTTACACAATTAAGGCACTCGGTTGTATGCTATTGGCCTCACTGATTGGGACCTATATCATGCAAGGGAAAAGATTGTCGCCACTCGTATTCCCGACACCGCACAAGTTCCAAGGGGTTTCATGAACCCCAGGTATGGGTGGACATCGGGGAATGGCTAAGACCTGTTCCCCCCCTCCCTCCCCCCCCCCCCACCCACCCAAAAAAATCACCTCAACTCCCCAAACCAGTATTGCCATAGAATAAAATCAGAGTCCCATAACCATGCACAAGTATCACTACATATGGGAATAATTTAATTACACTGAAAATAACTCAAAGTCATAATAAGGGGACTGAAACAGATATTGCAATGTGATGATAGGAAAATAACATAGCAACTTCAAGACGGACAATCAATAGATGATGCAAACCAAAATCATCCTTTTTTTCTTTACCTTTGGGGCTTAATGAAATCTGGCCCCTTTTTAATTAAATTTGAATTGGGCTAAGCCCAACTGCCTTCTAAAAAGGAGATTCATTTGAAAATTTAATGCTTAAGTGAGGTTTCTATCCCCTCTATTCATTCACTTGCACCCTATTTATAACTAACCTGTTTCTTTATGTCACGACCCAATCCGCCATGATTGGCAGCCACACTAACTCCTAGTGGGCGAACTAACACATAAGTCATCTATTCATTCAAGTCCAATTTTACATTAACCAAATTAGTCAATTATTACTCATTCAATCATCAAATAAACAAAATAAGTCATGCCATAAAATACTGAAATAAGTGCGAGAGTTCTAACTATTACAAAATCCCCAAAATCCGAAAGTCATCGTACGAGGACGCTAAACTAGAACACGTCTAGGAATGAAATCTGTCTAATAGATATCTATAATGTCCAGAATAGAAAATAGACATTATAAGAGGAAGATCTTCGGGCGGCCTGGCATGGATAGGAGCTCACCCTAAATCACGCAACATCCTCAACGCTAGATGTGAGGCGGGTAGCGATCTCATGTATCTATGCACTCAAAGAATGCGAGAAGATAGTATTTACAAACACTATGTACCGGTAGATATCATAGGCCGACTAAGATTAGTATCATGCATATCTCATAAAATCAATAGAATAAACAAGCCAGCCAACGGACATGAAATAAACCATGATAAGTCAACCCAGGAATATCACCAATCAATCACCCAAATATCAAGAATCAATCAACGAAAAACCCCAACACGAAAATAATTCTACCACAATACCATTGGCCGTACACACATTTATATCGATGTCATCACTCAGTAGTCATGACCAGCAGGGGACCCATGGTGTACATGTACCACTCGTTCCGGATACTCATCGGACCCGAGCATAAACCTCCGTTCCGGAAAGAACCTCGGATGCGGGCCATATCAATATACCTCTCGTTTTCGGAACAAACCTCGGACCACGAGCCCATAATCTAGATCACATATGTGCCTTTCCATATATCTGTATGTAACGGTGTTTCCTGCCATCTTATTATTAGTACTTACATCATCATTTCGTATCACAATATCACCGAGAAAGATTATATTAACTTCTCATCACAAACACATCAACTGTAGATTCAACACACATGAATAGAGGCATGAAGCCTACACAATCACTCAATCACATTCACATGGGAGTTTAAACACACAAATCATGCATGAAGACTAGACATGCTTTCTCCTAAAGAATTCACAAAACATATATTCAACTAACCAAAGTCTAACTCAAGTAGACTGTAACATACCTCAAATGTAGAGCTGGAACAACGCAAGTCTCTGTGCTACAGCTTTTCCCTTCCTTAAAGCCTCAGAACGCTCAAAGTCTAAAAATAGAAGGCTCAATGAGTCACAAATACCAATTCAAGAACACCCTTTCCTTTACCCCATTCCAATGGGTGAATGATTTTCTAGTTGAACAACAACCTAACGAAGGCCTTAGTAATCACTAATCATTCAATTATAACAATATTACATAAACATTCCAACTACAAGCAGTTTTCATGGTCAAGCTACCCTTTTTATAGAACCCTAGGTCTCAATTTACTTAGCTCATGGCTCTAAGGGTTCAATTCATGATTAAAAAGAGTTAACCCAAGTCATTAGATGATAAATAAGTGATAACAATCATAACCCATCAAGTTTAGAAGGTTTATTAATTTCTAGGGCTTCTATTACAATTTCACCATTGAAGACCCATAAAAATGATGATAATCATGAAGATGATACGGAATGATTGGAATGAATAGATGAGACTTACCTCTCAAGAGTTTTCTTGCCCTAGCTTGGAATTTCACCCTAGGTGCTTGTGGGGAACTGTGTTGGAGTTTTATGAATAAAGAATGTGGGACTAATTTTATGAATAAAGAATGTGGGACTAAGTCTTTTAAAATCGGGCTATTATTAACCAAGACGACATAATGTGCCGTTTCGCTATAGCGGACTAAGAGAATCCCGACTACCGCTATGGCTAGCCAGCCACCACTATGGCGGTATCGCCGTAGCCGGCCATCGCCTTATGGGCCACATGGAAGGTGGGTGACGCCGGGCGGTGATGAACACTCTCTATAATTGAAGCGGTACACCCGCCGCTTAGCGGTGCCATTTAAACGGGAGCTCGATTTTTGCGTTTTCCCCTCTATTACCCAACATTTCACTCGAGGCCTCACAAACACAAACCAAACATGCACATATACATAAAAACGTCATACGAATCCACCCGTGGCCTCGGAATTCCCAACGGAGTTCTAATTTCCTACGTCACCCCCTGACGTACTCAATATAATAAAATAACAACCACAAACAAGTCAAGTTCTCAGTTCTTAGACTTATAAACTCGAGTTTCTATTAGCTCGTACTACCCTTGGGAAGGTTCTATTTAGTGGGGTGACCCTACATTTTACATAACGACCGGAAGGGTCGTTACACTTTATATACACATAGTATACTATGATATACACATATGATGTGTATATCAAGTGTATACTATATGTATTTACCTCTTCCTTTTCACTAACCTATGCACATTCTATGTATATTCATACTCTTTGTGTTTGAATCTTAGACTCATAATCATCTTATTCACCTAGTTAGTTCCTACTTCTTAGAGCAGTGTTCAAATCTAAAGTGACTAGTTCAAGTTCAACTTAATTCCCATGAGGTCAGGTAAATGATTCACATCAGGTTCATATATCAGCAGCCCTCATAGCAACAAGTGTGAGAACTGATTAAAGCTTATTCAGGAGGCCAATCACTAACAAAGCATAATAGAGAGATGCAGGTAAAAAGAATCAAACACATTACAGCTTGTGATCACAAAGAAGGGTTGAAACACCAAGAATTCTGAGTTGAAAGAACACTAAATGAGTTGAAATTGAGCAGAGTAAATTTCCAGAGAACACATAGAAATGAGCCTCTATTTTAATCACTAATAGTAATAGGAGCATGTATATTAGCAAAATTCATGTGAGTTGCCACTTAAGTAAAAAGAAAAGAAAATGAGCAGCTATGTTCATTACAAGGGCTCACAGAAAGAGGAATGACACAAGATCCCAAATGACTTTTAATGATTCAATGTTTTCTTAAATTCTCAAGAGAACACTTATTACTAATAACCTCAAATTAATCCATATCCCTTAGAAAGAAAGAAACAGTCAACTTATTGAAACAACCATGTTTCTTTTCTTAGTTTCCTAAGCTCCTTTAGACATCCAGAAAAATTAACCTTCCCCGCCCTTTTTCCATTTCAAACCTCTGATAAAATGGTAAAATTTAAAGAAATCAATGCACTCTCATGACACGGATGCCTCCCATGGGTTCATACAGTGTGCCATGACACCTCTCATTTGGAGGGTAGATACTATGAATCAAGCTAAGCTTGACTCTTCCCTCCCCTCTTTTTGAGGTGTCTTTGAAAAGACCACCCTATGCCAAGTGGTTCACAAGCTGCATGAGAACACTCACAACATCCTTAACAACAGCATTAGAATAACTCTGGATTACCACTCATTCTAAAATTTAACACGGACTCGGTTTTTGTTATTTCATCCCTCAGTTCTAAACATGATATGACTTTAACACACCCAACAATATAGAGACAAACCTCAATTAAGATGTACAAATCTTTTCAATCCAAGTTACACTATAATGCATAGTAAGGTCTAAATGTAACAGTTCAAGTTCAAAAGCAAGAATTCCTACCAATCTTATCTTAACTAAAATGTTTTCTTTCCAGATCCAAGCTATAGCTATGACAACAACACATATAGTTCAAGCATAGATATATCATACAGGTTTTCATTGAACATATTCAATATTTAGACAACAAAGCAAGAAATGTTGAACTCTATGGCATGAATCCAGGTCCTGATAAATTACTTCTCCCACTTGTAATTTTTGGTCAATATTGCGGCTTTTTTAATCCTTTAATTATGACAGAATGTGCACCTCTCGACCCCATACTTTATTCTAGGTGGTTTTGATAGCATAAAATCTCAAAATCCCGATAATACCCCGGCATGGTAAACTTCTCCTAACCAAGGATAAGACCTTTGTCAATTCCACAACCATAGGAATGAGGTTTAGGAGAAAAAGGGAACCTTAGGGTCCTGAAAGAGAAATAGGGTAAGGTGAGGTCATCACTTCCCCATCCCTTTCCTGAGTCTTGCTTTCAGTAAAAAAGGAACAAAGGCTCCACTGCTCATTACCTCCAGTTCATACCTAAGCTCACCTTTTACTCTCCTGAGGCAACCTCAACTCCTTACCTCATCCTCATGCCTAGTGACAGCCACCAAAACCTTATGGTTAGGATTTAGTTTGACACTGCCTTTAGATCAAATTCCAACTAAACACCTAGTTTACCACCCAAGTTAGCAGTTTCAATCAACTCAGCCTAGGGTCTTAACTATGAATGCTATTTTGAATTCTGTTTAGACACCACTTGTTTGAAAAAACTTGACATCACTTCTTTGAAAAAGCTTGACATTTTAATCCTTATAAACTTAAGTTTAGACTGAACACCAATACTTAGACTGAAGTAGTTCCTTTTCATTGGTTGATTAATCATTTTTAACAATCAGAGAGCATATCAGGATTCAATTACCATTTTAGTGTCACTAGAACCCCTTGAAGACTCAAGCATGGATCATATACAGAAGGGGGGAAGGGTTTGGTGACATAAAAATCAAGACTAGGTTCTGTTTTAAATGAACAATCATGACACATAATCATCCTAGTAATATCTAAGTGTCCTGACTCATCTTAGATGATTTTACAGTTTCATAAGCCTATTTCAGCCTCTAGCGAACCATTTGGGAGCATATTATACCAAATAAATAAACCTTTGTCTCAACTTTCATTTTTAGAACTTCTATATCATGTTCTAGAGTGTTGTTTGTTCTATACCTACCTTCAGTATATAAGATACAACTATTCAAGGTCATTTTTAGGCCAATGCAAACATACTTAAACAAACTTAGGTATACTTAGACCTATTCAGATGGAATTAAACCTCATTCAATCTTGTTCTAGTACCTTGACCACATCATAAGACTCATATAAGTATGCCTAGACTCTTTAAGCTTTGTTTCAGTCCAATCATGATCCTTTACTTATCCTAATCATGACTTATACCACTAATTGTGACATAAACAAAGTATATAGACTCAGGAAAGCAGATTGAAGATTCCAGGATAACACAATCTCATCAAGAAAGTGTTACACCTCAAAAAATTTCCCGTTGGTACGCAAGTGGACGAACTAGTGATGAGTGCGAGGAGTACGAGTGTATAATGTTTCATGGGCAATGTAAGTAAATGGATGGGAATGAATAGAATAAAAGTCGAGAATGTGAAAAAATTGGAAGTTGGCAAAAAGCGCCGGTGGTCGTAAACCACAAAATACGGACCGTAAAGTGCAATACGGTCCGTAAGCGCGATCGTAAACTACCGTGCAAAATCTTCAACTTTACGCAGTGAGAAATGGTTAAATACGACACTGGTGGACGGACGTAAAGTGATTTACGGCCGTAAACCATGGTCGTAAATCACCATGCATGTTGCCAAGGTTCACACTTCGGCCTTAAGCTTAAAGACGACCACGAGGGACGGTCCGTAAAGTGGAATACGGACCGTAAACCTCCATGGACGACCACTGTTCACCCGGCCACTGATTTTTCAAGTCATTAAATATAAGGACCAAGACTTGTTTTATTTCATTTCATCATTTCACTACTTCTCTCTAGAACCTCTCTCTACATTTATTACACAAGTTTTCAAGGATATTGGAGGATCAACAACACTAAATAAGTGGATCAAGAGTAAAGGAAATCATCAAAGATCATCCAGTCAAGAAATCCAAATGGAGAAAAACTAGGGTTTTGCTCAAAGAGGAGTATTAGCAACCAAGGCTTATTCCTAAAGCATCTAAGGTAAGATTCATGATATTTATATGTTGTTTAAGGTATTTGGGAGTTGAAATACTTGGTCATTATAAGAGAATAGCGAAAAAGGGTTATGAATGATGAATAGTGACGTTTTTGAGACATAGTTGGAATTGAATCATGAATGTTGTTGGGTTGTGATATAAATGTGTTATAAATGGTATTAAGAACATGAACTAGACACTTTAGACGAATGGACGAAGTTGGGCATTATGACCATGATTATGGGTAAATTAGAAGCAAATTGGAAACCTAGATAAAAGGCATAATGTGAATGACTAATGGCCATTGTTATGATATTAATGAAGGTTTAAGCGCTATCATTGGAAGGAGTCGTGCAAGCATAGAATAGTGCGACAAAAAGGTATGTGAGGCTAACCCTTCTTTCACAAGGCATGGTTCTTGGCCAAATTCCTAATACCTTCGTATGAGTATGTTGTCTTCTCATAGTTTGTGCTCGAGCTTATAAGCCCATGATCACTTGATATGTACTACTACTCGACCAAAGTTCCTCGTATGACGGGCAAGTCTATAATGTAGATGTAACTATAGTGATGATGATAGTATAATGACGAGGATAAAATGATGTTAAAGACGCTTACGAGCTATTATATGTATGTGTGCCTATGAAGGGCTATAATAAGCCTACCGGCTTGTGATCGGGTAAAGTATATGTATATGAATATTTATATAAAGTATGTATACGTTCACGAAACGCGCGCGAATATATGTACCCCCGGAGCCTTGGTAGGGCCTGTGTATGAGTAACCTTGAGCCTTAGTTGCCAAGTATGTATGAAACACCGAACCTTCGTGGTCGGGCACGCTATATAAAAGCTATATATATGATATCTATATGAGTAAGAATAAGCTATATGTATAACATCTACATGAGTACGAATAAGCAAGTATACATATGAATGAGTACGACTATGCTAAGTATATGACATCAATTAGAGTACGATTATGTTAAGGCTATGTAAGTGCCAAGTAAGGGCTATGTAAATGCGATGTATATGATATGATTATGTATGTAATATGAATGCGAATGTGCAAAACTTTGTAAAGGAATGTAGATGAGTGCATGTATGTGAGAACGAACACAAAAGGTACGGTTACTATTATGGGATACGGAAAACGAGGTATGTAAGTAGGTGATATAATGATGACATTATTGTCTCCCCTCATGTGCTACTTCGTATGTTGTCTATTATGTTCTATATTGAGGTTGATCATGCTTTACATACTCGGTACATTCTTACCGACGTCCTTTTGTTTGTGGATCTTGCGTCGTGCCGCGGTGCACGGGGAGACGAAGGCTTGACCCATGAAACAGTTGCTTATTCGAGAGGTCGCTGCAAATGAGCTCCGTTCCTTCGGAGGTGTAGCTTTTGGTACTTATTCTTTTGTGTGCATAATTATGGGCATAGCGGGGTCTGTCCGCTCGTATGATATGTCATACTCTTAGAGACTCGTAGTCACGTGTATATGGATAGATATGTACGGCCTTGCCGGCCTATATTTTTGTATATCATTTTGCTGGCCTCGTTGGCCCATGTACGTTGTTGTGGCATAGACGCCCGTGATATGATATATGATGATTGTTGTCCAATAGGACTATTACGGTGTATAATTAGAATGCATGAAACGATTATGGCTTACCTAGATATTACGTGATTATACGATAAGGGGTACCCGGGTGGAGTAGCAAGGTGCTCGTATGGCCCCTAGTCGGGTCGTGACAGAAAGCTAGCAACTATCTTAATCTACTCGCATGGATCATCATAGTTCTTTAGTAGTCTCTTACATTCAAATAAGATTAATATTAGTCTAGAAGGTCACTAAAGTTACTATTATTAGTCATATAACCATATTTTGTCATGGTTAAAGAATGGGCAGCCAAGGAGAAGCTTTAGCATCTAATAAAGCATACAACAGTTTGTACATCTCTATCAATGGAGCAATATCAATAAAAATTATCTAGGCACACAAATTCAGTTCATATTAACCACCAACTATTGAGGCTTAGTGTATCATTAATGAAGAAAAGAAAGTGATCTCTGTTTCAAGCTCCCAATGAATCTTAAGCATCACTTAGGACAGCACATTACCACTAATTAAACCCAAGACAATCTAACAACACAACTAACAGCAAACAGAGCATTATCACATAACAAAGCCACTAAAAAAAAAAAAAAAAAAAAAACAAGATTAAAATGTTACCTTTTTTAGGTGCAGCGTAGACAAGATTGAATTTGAAAGCCTTTTTGTGCTTCCAAACCCACACTCAGCCACACCAGACACAAAACAAGTAAGAAAACGAATTTTAGAACTAAGAGAACCTCAACTTAAGTCAAAGTTTAAATTTTTTTTACTGACAAGCTTGAACTCGAAGTTTCTAGCCTCTTTAAGTTTTTTCCAACTTTTTTCCGACCTGCTTTCATGGTGTAGAACCCCGAAATTGTTCAAAACCCTCAAAAATACTGATGTGGGACAACTAATTTCTCCTAGAAATTAACCTTGTAAAATAAAATCTATGGCTCAAAACGATTGCAACAACAAATGAATGGTCAGATCTAAGCCTTGTTGGACTCGATCCAACCCATTCGTCCCCAGCCAATGAAAATCGAGCAAAATAAACACAGTAAAACAAATAAGACAGTAATAATCAACTTTTGACTGAATAATTTCAAAAGAAAAGAAAAAGAAAAAATCTATTCCGATTTGGGAAAGATCTGGGTGAAAACAAACCTTGGAATTAATTTGTTTCATGTAAATAATGCTGCAAAAGCTGTGTATCTTACATTTACTCTACGAATTTGCCATTTTTGGGACGAGAGAGAAAGAGAGATAGGCGGGGGCTCCTAGGGTTTGCAAAGAAAAGGGAAGAGAGAGAAGGGGGTGAGGGAGAGGGGTCGTTTGGTATGAACGAAAAAGAATAAGCGATTATTATCCCCCCTTAAGCTGAGGCGGACCGGGCTTGGGCCGGGTCTCAATCCATTTTTGGATTGGACTAGGTCCAAGTTATATTTAAAAAAAAAGGCTGGCCTTTTTATGTATATAATGTATACATGTATATGTATACCTAATGTATATACGTATGTATAGAGTAAAGTAGGTAATTTAGTAAACAGACAAAAACTAAAATATTGGTTATTGGTCATAATATTTCAATTATAAACAAATTCGGACATAATTAACCTATTAAATAATTTAAAAGTGGCCAACTGTGTAAATGGGCTTAATTTTGCGAATATGACCTTAATTGATCTTAATCTGACTGATTATTTCAATTATGGCCATATTTGACCTTAATTGATTTTAATCTAATTGATTATTTCAACTACGGCCATATTTGTCCTAATTAGCCAATTTAAAATTGAATTACACTAATGCCCTTAATTAATTTGGATGGTTAT
>NC_081348.1:57601961-57734759 GCF_029784015.1 Lycium ferocissimum | reverse complement strand
CATTCAATGCGATTAAATAAATCTAAATACGATAAACTTACCAATGCCTCGTACTGCCCGGCGAGTGCTGAGTATCCTACATCCCTAGGGGGACGCAAAGCTGGGTTGCCGATCAATCGGCGTGTGATCTGATGATACCAGCGCATGTAATGCTCAATGGGAGTCAAATGGCCGACCACAGCTAAAGTGCCCAACCTGTTCTCCCAACGGTGGAGCTGAACATCCATGAAAGCCAGAAAATCATCATCAACGGCAGCCGATCGTCCCGGCGGTAGTGTCGGAGCTCAAGACGGACGTCGGGGGTATACTCTGCGTATGCCCAAGCGTCGTAAGACACGCTCGGGCATGTGCTCCTCTACGATGTCCGGGTGTATCAATGGACACGCGACCTCCAGGCCACACCGCCTACGAGAAGGCCGGCGAACCATCTAATATAGCGGCGTACGGCGTCCATATAAATAGGTGCATAACATATACATACAAATCGGTGATCACCAAGTCGAAAAGACGTTTAATTAAATTATTAATGTAAATTTAAATTTGTTTTACCGCATCGTCCGTCATGTGATCAAGGCGGGGTCCGGAATGGTAGAATACTGTGGTGCATATCCACATCCCGATCAAAACTCGCTGTCCACCTCCTCGCATAAGGCATGTCAATGTCGAGGTGATGCCTAGGTACGGGCTGAAAAGGCAGCATCCTCTCCCATGCCCATAACTGTACAGCAATATTAGAAAATACGATTTTTAAGTCGTCATTTCAAGAGTTTTGTCTACATTAAAGGAAGGCACACTTAAAATATTACCTGGAGAACAACAAAAAATTCACACACATCTGTGACAACACCAATAGACGCTCGGCACAGGCATCTGTAAAGATACGCCAAAACAGCCCCCCCCCCCCCAGCTGTAGTCTCCCAGGCGGTCCAGATGCTCCAAGAAAACCAAATAACGTAAGCTGACAAAGGCACCCGATGAATTTGTGTGTAAACTATGTTCGTTTGGAACCGAACCAAATACACACACAAGGATATAATGAGTTTTCTTCAAGATTTATCAAACTATATGTATTTTAGTCGAATACGACTAAATAAAGATAGAGGAAGAAAACTCATTACCCTTTTGTATTTTATTTAATAAGTCTGGATTTTCTACGTTACTGTATTCATATAACATAATTTTATTCCAAATTTTAAACTCGCTAAGCTTTCTTTTAAAAGGTTTCTATTCATATGCAAGCCATTGCATTTTGGCAAACTTTAGTTTAAATAGCATTATTATTCAAAACCTTAGCGATATTTATAAGTTTTATTTTAAATGGCATTTGAAATTTCCTTTATGCAAGATTAATATATCTGGTACAAGCTTTATTCTAAATAGCATTTTAAAGCTGACAATATTTATGAAATATTATTTAAATGGCATCATTATATTTTTCCCTTAAAGTCTTAATAAGTCCTATTAGCCTTTAAAGTTCTTTTCATAAATTACTATCTTCTTCAAGTTTTATTTTAGTTAATATTATTTTCCTTTAAACTTTAGTGATATTTGCAAGCTATTTTCTGAAAAATTTAAGCATTATATTTAATCTTAATTAATTAACCTAAGTTTGGCCGGTAAACCGCAGTTAACGGATCCTAGAGGATGCCTAACCCCTTCCCTTTAGGATAATTAGAACCCTTACCTAGAGTTGAACTTAAGCAGACCATTAATGGAGGTTTAGTTAGGCTTTACCTTAGTTAATAAAATAGGTGCCCTAATTCACCTTAAAATCAATTAGGTGGCGACTCCTTAAAATAAGCAAATAGGAATCTCCAATATATTGTACTCTAATTTAACCCGTTTAAATGGGGTATAACAATAGGTATTTTTCTGCTAGTACTCTGTCAAATTATAGTAAAGTTTAAGATATCGACTCACAGAGATTGGAACCACCTAGGCTACAGATTTGTATTATTTTTGTTACTATTTGAGAGGATCAAATTGATGAAAAGAGAGTTGTTCAAAAGTCTTGAAAATTATAATAATAAAATAAGAAATATTTTTGGCTTTTTCTAATAAAAGATAGAGGTTGGGATATTTTGAATCGGCAAGATAAAATTATTATAATAAAATCAAAAGTTTATTATTTATTTCTTTGTTTAAAGAATGATTGCCTATTTCTAATACAATCACTCCACATAACGACAATATGTTAATAGCACCACTCTCGCTTATACTATTAATTTATTGACAATTAATTAGTAACATTAAACAATAGTTAATTAATAACACCTCTTTCAATTAGGGTAGTTAACCAATTAAAGTAATGGCTTCAAACAAGAATTATCTTAGTTGAGTGCACCACGTGAACAAAAGCCTCTTTCGATTAGCTTTTGCTAAATCAATAATTTTATTTGAGTCAATCCCTCCGTGAGAATTGATTTGAAAGAAATAAGACAAAGATCCCTTAAATCAATAAACTTATTTGAGTCAATCCTCTGTGAAAATTAGGGTGAAAGAAATAAGATAAAGATCATTTAAATCAATAAACTTATTTGAGTTAATCCCTCCCGAGAATTAGGACTAAAAGAAATAAGATAAAGATCATTTAAATCAATAAACTTGTTTCAATCGTTCTCTTCTCCCGAATAAGAAATAAAATAACAAGATAAAGATTTTTGTAAAGAGATATAATTATATCCAATAATAGATATAATTAATATCAAATACGTTGGTGTATAAAGATGATAAAGAGAAAATCCCAACATAAGAAGATAATAAAATAAAGATGTTTATTATAATAGCTTCATCAAGCTTCATCTAGTATGCCAACCAAGGAAACTTACTCCGTTGTGGAGTAGAAAAACTAAATAGAAATAAAGACTAAGAAAATATATTTACTACAAGAAAGAGCCAAGAGAGACACCAAGACTAGTTCTTGTGTCCTCTTCCCAACTGGTGCAGCAAATAGCCAATATGCAAACTGAGATCCAGCGACTGCGAAATCTTACCAATCTATCCATCACCCTTAATACCCCTCACCACGAACAAAGAACAAATGCGACGCTTCCACCATCTTTTTCACACGATGACTCGCCGCTCCTCGGCCCTCTCCCACAAACCCTCCCGCTTTACACATGCCATCTAAATACTACCGATTCACAACAAACTAGCCAGCAACAAACCATCTCACAACAATCAAACCCACAACAAGCCATTCCACCACCAATCCGCCCGCAACAAACCATCCCGTCACAAACCGCCCCGCAACAAACCAACGTACAACAAACCATCCCGCAACCAAATGACCCGCAACAAGCCAACTCCCAGCAAATTAACTTCCAACAAACCAATCCGCCACCCTTCACCACTCCCTACATTCCTCAACCCACAGTTACCCAAAACTACCAAGCAACTCAACACATACCATTGGCACACACCGCTAGCCATAATACGCAGTATGTGCCACCGGTATATGTAGCAGAAGCTCAACCATTCACTACCCAGTTGCAGGCTGTGCAGCATCCAGAGCTTGACCCTTATGAGGAGATGGAAAGGGAAGCTAGGGCAAGAGCGGAAGAGAACGTTGCAAAGGAGATTCGTAGTCTGAAGGAAGCATTTAGAAGCATCCAAACCCACAAGGGATGTGAAGGACTGGAATACGAGGATCTGTGTATTCATCCCGACATTGAGTTGCCTGTTGGATATAAGGTGCCAAAATTTGATATGTTTGATGGAAAAGGAAATCCTCGGGCTCATTTGAGATCGTACTGTGACAAGCTTGTGGGAGTAGGGAAAGATCAAGCCATCAGGATGAAGCTGTTTATAAGGAGTTTAACAGGAGAAGCGCTCGATTGGTACACGTGCCAAGATCGCGAGAAGTGGCGCGCGTTGGGGAGAGATGAGCGCAAGAATTCATGGATAGGTTCGGGTTTAACAAAGCGTCCCGGAACGGATTCTATTTGATGAAGTTGGAAAGGAAGTCAACAGAAACTTTCAGAGAGTATGCTATGCGGTGGAGAGCAGAAGCTGCAAAAGTCCAACCCCGGATGGCTGAAAGTGAGATGACGACACTTTTTGTACAATCTCTAAAAGATGCAACATACTATGAAAGGTTGATAAGTGTCATCGGGCAGAGGTTTTCTGAAGTTATCAGAATGGGAGATTTCATAGAAGAAGGTATAAAGACAGGAAGGATCACAAATTTGGCAGCCTTGCAAGCAACAAGTAGGGCGATTCAATCAGATTCGATTGGGGGAGCAGTCAAGAAGAAGAAGGACGGAGTGTCCGCGGTCATGACCATCCAGGAACGTAGACCAAACCAGATGTTAATCTACTGATACCCTTCCTCCGGCCCGCGTATTACGGCCCGATACACCCAGGCCCTCGGCCTTATTACCGGCCTCCACCCGGCTCGCACACCTGTTTACCATACCCAGCCAACATATTGTCCACCTCGAGCACCTGCCTATCAAAGCCCATCACGATCCCAACCAACCTACCGGCCTCAGCCCCAATATCAACCACAAAACCGTCCACAAAATGCACCCAGACCTCGCCCAAACTTTGAAAGAAAACCTACTAAAAATTATACACCATTAGCCCAATTATATGAAAGATTGAGAACTGCAGGGATACTCCAACCGATTCAAGGAAGAGTTCCTAACCCTCTTCCTGGATGGTATGATGGGACTAAGCATTGTGCGTATCACTCAGGAGTTGCCGGACATGATACTGAAAATTGCCTTACTCTTAAAGATAAAGTTGAGGCGTTGATCAAAGAAGGAGTCATCCAGCTCAAAGGGGCTCCCCCAAATATAAATGACAATCCTCTACCCAATCATGGTGATACAAATGTGAACATGATCACCATTGATGAAGAATGTAACCTGGAAGGGACTATCGTGCCAGTCAAAGAAGAGAAAAAGGTGGAATCATCAGCCTTTATCGCTCCCGTAATTACAGTTCAAGTGAGAGCACCGATTGAAGTAGAAATACTCACTTCCAGGCCTAAGATCATAGCCTTAGTCGCTCAGGCGCCTTCTTTCAACACCAAAGCAGTTCCTTGGAATTACTCGGCTGATGAAAGGAATAAGGCAAAGGCAAAACTGGTTGTAGAAAAGCCATTTTGCCGGGATGACAAGATGCGGGCGGTGTTATTGCCCCACGAAGAGGTAGCACGAGGAGCACCAAGCAAAGAAAATGGCCAAAAGAAAGCGCGGGCGAATTTTGAGGTTGAAGAATTTTGGAGGAAAATGCCAACCAAAGAATATTTTGTTGTAGAACAGCGAAGAAAACACCGGCCAGATTTCTTTATTGTCATTATTGATGAGTTCTGAAGCTCATAGGAGAGCTTTAGTAAAAAAGTACTTGAATGAAGCTTATGTTCCGCTTGAGACTTCCAGCGAGAAACTTTCAGCTATGGTGGGAGAAATCCTTGAAACCCACAAAGTTTCTTTTCATAACGATGAATTGCCACCTGAGGGTTCAGTACACAACAAAGCGTTGAACATCACCGTCAGATGCAGGGACAAATTCATTTTCAAGGTATTGATTGATGGAGGTTCAGCTGTGAATATATGTCTTGTCACTACTCTCCGAGCTTTAGGGATTGATGTAGGGAAGCTCCGCGACAGTCAAGTAAGAGTCAAAGGTTTTGATGGAGCCCAGAGAGGTGTCGTGGGAGAGATTGACTTAGCCTTAGAAATCGGACCGTGGAGTTCATGGTGGAATTCTAAGTAATGGACATATCACCTTAGCTACAATTTGCTTGATAGGAAGACCATGGATCACATGGCTGGTGCGGTTCCTCTACCTTGCATCAAAGTTTGAAGTTTGTACGGAACCATCAAGAAATTGTGATCCACGGAGAAGGCAGCAATTCAATCTACCCTGAAAGCCTAATTCCGGTTATTGAAAGCGTTGAGAAGCTGGATGGATCTATCTTTCATGTCAAGGAAACTATGTGTGCAGCTCAAGCAGGAAGGGTAAAATTGCCACGGGTACTTATGATGGTGGCACGGGAAATGTTGAAGAATGGTTTCCAATCTGGTCGAGGCCTAGGTTTGAACTTGGATGGCATTGTGGAACCGATTCAGTTATCCGGTCAGAAAGATACTTTTGGTCTTGGATACGAGCCCACTCTTGAAGAAATTTCACTGGCTAGTCTCAGAAGGAAAGGTGATATTCCTTTGCCAAAGCCTATCCCGCTCCTGAATCAGTCATTTTTCAAGGCGTCCGTCACCAAAGTATTAGAGGAAACTGCTGAAAACAACCTCGTGGAAGGTCTCAAGAATCTATTCATTACCGAGGAAGAAGCTGAATGCAATGTGATTCTGGACGATTGCCCTGAAACTCCAACTATACGGGATCTTTGAGCCTTGAGATGCTTTAAACAATTGGACTTGTACCCCGCCCCCGGTTCTCCGGGAGTCTTGGTAGATGATTTGTATTAGTATTTGATGAAAACAACGCGATTCAAATTTGAGGCCTGAATCGTGTTTATGCTTTTGTTGTGTTTTGCCTCCACCTTTTGAAAGCTTAAATGCCAAATCCAAACTATATTTTCTATTTTAATTTCGTCTTCATTTAATTAATTTCTACGTAATTTCGGCATTTAAACTAGTAAATGCCGATTTGTGAATTTGACACGTAATGAAACAAACGAACCAATCCTAAGCGCCGAACGAGATTCTGAAGAATATGAAGAGGACATGCAACTTGAAGAGTTAACTAAGGATTTTGAACATTTTAAGAATAAGCCAAAGCCAAATTTGGATGAAACAGAGACTATAAACTTGGGAGATTCAAAAACAGTGAGGGAAACAAGAATTAGTGTCCATTTAACTCTGTCACAAAGGGAAGAATTGATCAACCTCTTGAGACAATACATAGACGTGTTCGCTTGGTCTTACGATGATATGTCGGGTTTAAGCACAGACATTGTTTCGCATAAGTTGCCTATTGATCCATCCTGCCCTCCGGTGAAACAAAAGAAAAGAAATATTAAACCGGATTTGAGTTTAAAAGTCAAGGAAGAAGTCTCCAAGCAATTTGATGCAAGGGTTATTCGAGCTGCGAGGTATCCCACTTGGCTAGCCAATATCGTGCCCGTACCGAAGAAGAATGGCCAAAGCTTTCAACAAGAAGGTAAGACCGAGACAATTCAAACCGGGGCAATTGGTGTTGAAGCGCATATTCCCACACCAAAATGAAGCTAAGGGAAAATTTGCACCTAACTGGCAAGGGCCTTATATGGTTCATCGGGTACTGACCGGAGGAGCACTGATTTTAGCAGAAATGGATGGCGAAGTGTGGCCGAAAGCTATCAATGCAGATGCCGTCAAGAGATATTACGTCTAGGAGCTTTGCATTTATTTTTATATGTAATGTTTTGTAATGTCTTCCTATGTAATGAAACTACATTTCCTCGGCGGGACATGTAGGAAACCCATATCGGGTTTGGACTCTTCAAGATAGGAATATTTCTAAGATTTCCCTTTGCTTGTAATATGAACTACGCCTGGCCTGATTCCCACGGTGGGATACGTAGGCGGCCTACACAAGCCTCGGTCACATTATTAGAAAATCTCAATTTGGTTTTGCCTTGTATGTTATGAACTACGCCTGACCTGATTCCCGTGGTGGGATACGTAGGCGGCCTACATAGGCTTCGGTCACATTATTAGAAAATTTTAATTTTATTTTCTTTGTATGTCATGAACTACGCTTGACCTGATTCCCGTGGTGGGATACGTAGGCAGCCTGTATAAGGCTCGGTCTCGTCATGTTAAGAGTTCAGCATCCTCCTATACCAGAAACTAGGACAATTTTTAAGGGCGTCACCGCAGAACGACATCAAGAGACATGGAAAATATATGGTCAACAGAGTCATCAGACAAAGGAAAGACTTTGGAGAAAGGACGTTCGTTTTGTTTCACAACGTGTCACGGTTCAAAGTTCGGCAGAAATTATTTATCATTATATATTTACCATAATTTGTGCATATCTCTTTTTACAATAGTATGATTTTCTTTATTAAATGGTTTTATTAATTGACCAAGACTTAGAAATAGGCGGAGGATACAAGTCCATACAAAGCTGGAAGCACGAAACATCAAGAGCTGGATCTTTAAAGTCAACACGAGTCAACCTCCCCCCAAAACTTACAAATTTTCTTTGAGCGCAGGTTCTCAAAATTACGGAAGTTAGAAATCTGTAATGTCTACAACCTTGCAAGGACCAGGCATCGAACGGTTTGAGTTTTCTTATAATATTTAGGAGAGTTATCCCTCTCAATTATTAATAATTATCGAAATTTACGATAAATTAACGCTTAAGTTTTACAAAGATTTTCAAATATATCGGTGCACAAATATTTTCTACTGCTCTGCATAAACGCTTTAAATGCTTTCAAACGCACTGCACATGCATCGCACAATTGCTGTCAAATGCTCTGCACGAATGCTTTCAAGCACACGACACATGCATCGCACCACTGCTTTCGTTTGCTCCGCATAAATGCTTTCAAATACCCTGCCTAACGCACTGCACAAATGCTTTCAGTTGCTTTAAATACACTACATATGCACACTGCACTGCACTGCACAAATGCTTTCATCTGCTCCGCATAAATGCTTTAAATGCTTTGTATATACTTTGCACCCGCATTGCACAAATGCTTTCATCATTGCTCCGCGTAAACGCTTTCAAAATGCAACGCACATGCGTCTGCATACGCACTGCATAAATGCTTTCATTTTGCTCCGCACAAATACTCTCGAACGCACTGCACTACTTGCAAATACACTACTTGCTTTCAAATGCTTTGCATGCCTGCTTTAAGAAACACTGCACACGCACTGCATAAATGCTTTAAAATTACTTCGCGTAAATGCTTTCAAACGCAAATGCACCGCACAAATGCTTTAAAATTTACTGCACAAACGCTTTTACACCATAAGTCATGAAAACCTCATTTTCATCAATCATTGGGTTTTAAAGAAAACCTCATTATGCCGGCTTAGACCGCCTCATTTTCATAAATTATTTGGCTTAAATAGCCTCATCTTCATATCTGGTTTAAGGCCTCATTTTCATTAATCATTGCCAAAGGCATCATTCGCATGAATCATCGGCCTAAGACCTCATTTGCATTTAGCCTTAGCTAAGGTTATTTTTACGTCTCTTTATTTTCAATATTCATTTTCTCACCACTTTATCTAGTTTAAGTTTCGCAGGAGCTTTAGCGCAACGTGGAACTATTTCTTCGACAGTGATGGCGGGGCAATTTGTTGGGAGTTGTAATCAGACCTCCCGACAAAGGTCAAGGATCTACCTCGAACGCTCGTTTCTATCCCCCACACATTCCGTTCCCATCCATAACCCGATCATCGAGTTCGCACGGGATCATAGCCATAATGCCCAGTATCACCATAATTCAACACTGGGACAATATTTTTAAAAGATTCGTGCCAATCGTGACCTGTTATTCGTAGGTGTCGTAGTCATCCTGGAACTACACACGGCCTGATTCTCGTGCAACCCGAGATATGTAGGCAACTCGGAGACTGGGGTTCGGCCGCTATTCTTTCAAGTTTTCTTTGTCCTTACAGCTTTTAGTCTGGACAAAATAGGCTACTAAGTCAACGTCTTTGCCCGAAAATTCTTTCATCATTACCGGGCAAAGAGGGACAAGTTGTTGACACCCAATTTTGTCCCGCCTTCCCCAAATATTTATTTACATTTTTAGTATTCTTGGCAATTTAAGGAATAATTATTTATATTTTACTATAATTATTAACTTTCATTAATACCGGTGTTCCGTTATTCTATTACGGTCGCTAGCTGTTATTATTACTACGTTATTACCGTTATTACCTTTATTATTATTATTTATTATTATTATTATTATTATTGTTATTATTATTATTAGTTTTATTATTATCACTACCAGTATTATTATAATTCGCGTTATAATTATTTTCAGCATTTTACCACCATATGCGCACGCATTGCATTTATTTTCACACCATCAAATAATATCTATCGTTTATTGTTGAACTTTAAAAATATTTTGCACGACTATCACAATGTCATTGTCTAAGCATTAATAATTACATATTTTATATTAGGTAATATTTTAGTGTAATTGTTAAATGGGTCCATAATTAAATCCTAAAGTATTTGGACTAAGGCTTAATTGGTGAAACATTTTTAGACCTACACTTTAATCTAATACCCAGCCCACATGTTATTCAACCCAACCCAACACAATTTGAACTGACCCGTTCCAGCCCAATGACCCGACCCGGGTCAGTAAAACAAAAGAACCCTAGGGTTCTTTTCCATCTTGTCTGCCCCCCCCCCCCCCCGCTCTCTCTTTCTCTCTCTCTCTCTCCCTCTCTCTCTCTCTCTCTCTTTAACGCAAATAGCAAAATCACAAGAGCCCTTTCGATCTACGAGGCCATGCATGGCCATTTGGGAAAGGAATTAATGGCTCGTCCTTTCCCCGTCAGGTTCAACCGTTGAAATTTTGTCTCCTTCTTTCTTTTTCTGTTCCGATCTGAAACCCTTAATGGGATTTGTCCAAATGCGAATTTGAAAAACTCGTCTGTGATTGGTTGATTCACAAATTGGAGGGATTTTTCCCTCCATTACTACTCACTCCTCACTAAAACGAAGAAGGGATTTAGGGTTTTTGGGGTTCTATAAAAGGAACCCCATCCTCAGTGTTGAGAGAGGTTTTTTTGGGAGCAGAATCGGATCCTTAAAAAAAAAAAGAACAGAGAAATCAAAAAAAGGGCGAGGAAATCAGATCCAAAAAAAAAAAAAAAGAGCTTTGCCATAGCCTTATTAAAGGAAAGCAAAATATAGCCGGAAAATTGCTCTAATTTCATTTTCTTTTGAAGCTTGGTTAATCCAAGCAGATCCGGGTTCGTTGTGTTCGAGTGTAGATCGAAGACACCGGCTCAGTTCACTGCATCCGAAGAAGGTAACTTTCCTTCTTGTCTTAGTATTCTCATTTTCTTTAATTCTGTGTTTCGAGTAAATTAGTTTAGCTCCATTTTCGTTTTAGATGTTTAGATTCCCTTTCAATCCTATTTTCCAGTTCTATGTTTTCGAGTTCGCATAGGTTAGCCTAGTTCGCTTTCGTTTAATTTAGGCAGTAATTCCCCTTTAAATTATCTGTGCCTATGTGTTGATATTAATTTCAGCTTAGTTAAGCATGTTATGTACTAATTTAGTTAGCCTATGTGGTTAAGCATGTTCTTACGTTAAGTTGGTTTAATTTATTTCAGTAGCATGTTCAGTAGTTTAATGTGGTGAAACATGTTTGCATATCAGTCTTAGTTCAGTTTAATTTTTAGTTAAATATGCCTGATAGGTTAGTTAGCTAATATGCTTTAACTAAGCATGTCGTGTTAGTTTGGTTAAGTTTGATCTTGTTGCTAATTTGATTGCTAAGCTTAACTATGTTCTAAGTTGCTTAAACCTTGTTTGATATCCTTCTTTGTTTGGTTCATATCTCGTCCAGTTGTGGGAAAAAGCTATACCTATTTATTGTAATTTTGTACATTATATAGCTTTTGTATATCATCTGAAAATTGAATCCATGTGGTTCACCGCTAGAATGTTTGTCAAGTGCAATGTTTGATCTAAAAGCCTGCTAAGCATGTTGATATAGTTAAGTCCCCGTTTAGCCGGTTATCTTCTTTGTTTGATTATGCTAAATCCCCACTAATGTTGGTCAACCACATATGATCTAATATATGATAAGTAGATTCCTAAATCTCTCTGTGACAGTATAATTAGCACACTTAACTCCCTTTCAAACCGATCAGTAGCATGTTAATCTTGTGATAAAGGAAGCATGCCTATATATTTGTTCAAGTGTTGGAGTTTAAAATCACTTATGATCTCTATGGTGTGTCGTTTGAGTTCAACCTTTGTCTTTAGTGTTCTATTGATGATAAAGCGGAACCTTTAAGCCTATGAGATTGAAAAATGAGTTTGCTAAGACTAAAATGGCATTTAATTGACTTGAAAGTGACCAAAACCCCTGTGTGTCCCTTTTCATGATCCTGTTTCAAAACTATGGAATTTGTGCTTCGGTCTGTGACCTATCACTCGATAAAATGAGTGACCAAGATTTCTGTATGTTCCCTATTGGTTCTGTTACATATTAGAAATCCATGATATGAGTTTAGGCTGGTTGGTTTGATATTCTGAAGTCCCAGAATGTGTGTATAAGGATTTAAAGGATTTTAAATGCAACTTGTAGAATCTGTGAACCTATTTAGTATTATGGGAAGCTTATGATACATGTTTGAGGTCCTATTTTGGTCAAATATAATGAGTACATGTTGTGCGATCCCCCTCTGAACCTGTCTACTCCCTTATCTGAAAGTATCTGGTGAATTAATCCTGTATGACATATGCCTGCGTTTGTAATAGCTATAACACTATCATATACTGCTTGTCTCACAATCATATATGCGCTCAAATGTATATAAGTTAATATATTTGTTGTATATAGGGTATATCATCTTATTGGAACGAACTGTTATGGATTCTCAGTAATTTTTGGGTTTGTTTCATCCCTTCCGAAAATTGGGCCTCTGAATAGTACTTATACTTGGCCCATTCTGTTTACTTTTGTTTTAATAATTTGTTTGGGCTCTAAATTTGTTTCGCATGACTCAGCCAAGGCCTGTTTGTTTTAGATCATTTATCTTTGCGTGTTTGCTTGGTTTGCATATCTTATTTTGCTTAAATGATGAAATTATGTATTTGTTTAAGTGCTCGGACGTATACTAATCCTTTTCCTTTCATTTTTTGCATGACCACCGCATACGAGTCCGAGGGACTCGTTCGTCTCCCATATTCGGTGTTGGGCTAAAAGCCCAACGAAATCTTCTCCGCGTCCAGCCCATCCGCAGTAAATCTTTTGCATAAAATCTCTGCTGGGCCGAGGCCCGCCCAATGATAGCAAAACGGATCCGCGACAACATATTGGGCCGAGGCCCAACAGCAGCTCCATTGCAGCAGCCCTTGTTAAATGGGCTGAGCCCATTTATATTTTCTATTCCTCCTTTGTTGTGTATTTTTATGACTAACATCTTATCTTGTTTTATTTTTTCTTAACTTAGACGAGTTTTAGCAAATTAGTGGGTTTAGCTTTAGTATAATGGGTAGTAGATTTAAGAGAGATATTAACATTAATTTTTCAAGGCAAGTGATAGCATTTAATATTTATTTTATTTACTTAGGACAATTAATTTGTGAATAGCGCAACTATGCATTTTGAGTTAATACAATCATATTCTATTCTTAATATCTTAAGATTTCAAAACGCCACTAATACATAAATATAAATTCAATAGCTTTCGTAAATAATTTCTTCAAGATTTATCAAAATATATGTATTTTAGTCGAATACGACTAAATAAAGATAGAGGAAGAAAACTCATTACCCTTTTGTATTTTATTTAATAAAGTCGGATTTTCTATCTTTGTATTCATATAACATAATTTTATTCCAAATTTTAAACTCGCTAAGCTTTCTTTTTAAAAGGTTTTTATTCATATGCAAGCCATTGCATTTTGGCAAACTTTAGTTTAAATAGCATTATTATTCAAAACCTTAGCGATATTTATAAGTTTTATTTTAAATGGCATTTGAAATTTCCTTTATGCAAGATTAATATATCTGGTACAAGCTTTATTCTAAATAGCATTTTAAAGCCCCCAGCAATATTTATGAAATATTATTTAAATGGCATCATTATATTTTTCCCTTAAAGTCTTAATAAGTCCTATTAGCCTTTAAAGTTCTTTTCATAAATTACTATCTTCTTCAAGTTTTATTTTAGCTAATATTATTTTCCTTTAAACTTTAGTGATATTTGTAAGCTATTTTCTTAAAAATTTAAGCATTATATTTAATCTTAATTAATTAACCTAAGTTTGGCCGGTAAACCGTAGTTAACGGATCCTAGAGGATGCCTAACCCCTTCCCTTTAGGATAATTAGAACCCTTACCTAGAATTGAACTTAAGCAGACCATTAATGGAGGTTTAGTTAGGCTTTACCTTAGTTAATAAAATAGGTGCCCTAATTCACCTTAAAATCAATTAGGTGGCGACTCCTTAAAATAAGAAAATAGGAATCTCCAATATGTTGTACTCTAATTTAACCCGTTTAAATGGGGTATAACAATAGGTATTTTTCTGTTCGTACTCTGTCAAATTATAGTAAAGTTTAAGATATCGACCCACCGAGATTGAAACCACCTAGGCTACAGATTTGTATTATTTTTGTTACTATTTGAGAGGATCAAATTGATGAAAAGAGAGTTGTTCAAAAGTCTTGAAAATTATAATAATAAAATAAGAAATATTTTTGGCTTTTTCTAATAAAAGATAGAGGTTGGGATATTTTGAATCGGCAAGATAAAATTATTATAATAAAATCAAAAGTTTATTATTTATTTCTCTGTTTAAAGAATGATTGCCTATTTCTAATACAATCACTCCACATAACGACAATATGTTAATAGCACCACTCTCGCTTATACTATTAATTTATTGACAATTAATTAGTGACATTAAACAATAGTTAATTAATAACACCTCTTTCAATTAGGGTAGTTAACCAATTAAAGTAATGGCTTCAAACAAGAATTATCTTAGTTGAGTGCACCACGTGAACAAAAGCCTCTTTCGATTAGCTTTTGCTAAATCAATAATTTTATTTGAGTCAATCCCTCCGTGAGAATTAGGACTGAAAGAAATAAGACAAAGATCCCTTAAATCAATAAACTTATTTGAGTCAATCCCTCTGTGAAAATTAGGACTGAAAGAAATAAGATAAAGATCATTTAAATCAATAAACTTATTTGAGTTAATCCCTCCCCGAGAATTAGGACTAAAAGAAATAAGATAAAGATCATTTAAATCAATAAACTTGTTTCAATCGTTCTCTTCTCCCGAATAAGAAATAAAATAACAAGATAAAGATTTTTGTAAAGAGATATAATTATATCCAATAATAGATATAATTAATATCAAATATGTTGGTGTATAAAGATGATTAAGAGAAAATCCCAACATAAGAAGATAATAAAATAAAGATGTTTATTATAATAGCTTCATCAAGCTTCATCTAGTGTGCCAACCAAGGAAACTTACTCCGTTGTGGAGTAGAAATAAAGACTAAGAAAATATATTTACTACAAGAAAGAGCCAAGAGAGACACCAAGACTAGTTCTTGTGTCCTCTTCACTATTAGGATCAACAATTTACTTAAATTCGGATTCTAGGCAAAACCCCTAAATTTGGGTATAAACCCTAACTTCCAATCCCATAAATTAGCCACTAATTAGGAAGAAATTATGAAATAAAGAATTCTAATCATCAATTCCATGCTTAAAGAAGCTAACTCAACTAATAAATCAAGATTAGAAAGCCTAGAAGAAGAACTCATTGAACCCTCTTTTAATTCTAGAATTCTTAGTGAACTAGAATGATAATGGAATCATAAGGTGATAATGGAATCATGAAGAGGAAGGAAGATAGAAGGACTTACCACCAAGATTTCCCCTAAGAATCACCTTGAAAAGCTCCTAATAACTCAAATTTTGGAATAGAAATAAATAAGGGACTTAGGGCTTTTAATACTTCATTTAATGAAATTAACTGCCCGACACCTGCTTTCGCAACCAGCAGACCGCTTCAGCGGCACTGCTTCTACGGTCCCATGACCGCTACACCGGTCATGCACAAATCGCACTGGTCGATTCAGTTGCAGGGTGACCGCTATAGCGGTACCGCTTCTGTTGTGCTGGTGCCGCCAAGCTGGGCACCAGACACTAGAAAAATCCCAAGTTTCACATTCTCAACCCGAATTCCCGAAGCCATCTGCTCACGTACCAAATATGTGGTCATACAGAAAAAAAACGCTACGAACGCACTCATGCCCTCGAAATTTCCATGGATGTCTCGTTGACCTAGTCAACCCTCGATACCTCAAATTTAACTTTCCAACCCAAGTCTCGAAATGCACCCGAGTGCATTAGAGACCGAACCAATTATGCACACATGTTCTATATGACCATCCGGACCTCTCGGAATTGACGAATTTTCGAAAAAGGTCCGTTACCCAAAAGTCAATTTTGAATCAACTCTTTTTTGCTTAAAGCCCAATTTTCCCAAAAAGTCACCCAAATCAAATCTGAACACCTCAGGAAGCATGTCAATGGTCCTCTCGGGTCAAACATGAGCTAAAAAAGCTCAGGGAAGGGTCAAAAGCATCGAAAAAGCAGTAACGACCAAACGGGTCATTACATTTCTCATTTTTTCACTTTTTGGACCCCTACCTCGCTGAGCGCAGCCTATGGCAAGCCCTTTCCTTGCTTTGGGGTGAGCTCAGTGAGCCCCCCTATCAATTTTACACTTAGTCAAAGTTTCACATTTTTTTGCTCGTCAATAGTGTTCATTAAAATAGGCATAACTCCTAGCACAGAGCTCTATTTGGGCTCCACAATATACCGTTGGAAAGGTATTTTAAAGGGATACAACTTTCATATTTAAAGCTTTCTCAAATTCTCAATGAAGTTTCATGATATCTGGCTAGAAGGAAGATCTTCCATAAACTTAGCCGATTCTATGAATCTTAAGCACCTCTCTATTAGCCATTTTTGCGACGATCATATCTCCTTGCTCCGAACTCCGATTGGCCTGATCCTTATATGCCAGGAAAGGTATTTCTACGTACTACAACTTTCATTAAGAGACCTTTTTCAAATTTTCAATTAATCAAGAGGTTGTGGTTGCCCAAAGTAGGCCCCTTGGCCACTTTCGCAAAACGTTCGAACCTTCAAATTTCTGCTAAAACTCTAACGATACGAGTCTAACCTTAGTTCGATAATATAGGCTATAACATTATCTACCCCTTGGGATCATTCATCCTCGAATGATTGTCTTGGCTATAATCACAACTAATTTCGAGATTTGCATGAAACTTGACAAAGTTTACTACGTAACTTAGATACTTGAAAATCGACTAGGCCGAGAGACGTGATCATTGAACTAACATGAACACATGATTACTGAACTGAATGAATACTTGATTAATGAACTACTGAGATATTGAACTGAATGTCTACTGAACTCACTAAATACTGAGCTGACTGAATATTGGACTAATTGAATATTATAACATGAGATCTGAATACTGGAGACATAAATATCGTGACATAAGATCTGAATAGCATGTTCTGTCTGACCAAACCATCTGTCTGAGGATGAACATATACTTGTGCTTCGGTATACGTGAGGTAAGGCACTTAACATCTCATAAACTCGAGTACGAATCTCCATACTAAAGGTATACACAACTAGGAGGCCACAGATTTTATTAAGACAAAAACTAAAGAGACGCAACATTCTCCCCCCCCCCCCCCAGAAAGATTTGTCCTCGAATGTTCATACAAGTCATGAGTTGTAAAAATTTCGATAGAGTCTCCCCTGTAACTATGTCAATCCAACCTGTACACAGCAACCCAACACAATGCCACACAGGGATACATGCTAAAATATACAACATTATGGCCTCATACGACCAATCACAGGGCTACGCAAAATAATAGTAACCATGGCCTCACACGACTAAAATAAAAATAGCTAGAAGTATATCACATACCTGAAGTCTAAACTGCCTCAGAAGATGAGAATAGATGTGGATATCTAGTTTTCATATCATTTTTTACTTCCCATGTCATTTCTTCAACATTATTATTCCTCCAGAGCACCTTAACTGAAGCCACATCCTTAGTCCGCAGCCGACGGACTTGTCTATCTAATATAGCCAATGGAACTTCCTCATATGATAATTGCTCGGTCACCTAGACATCATCTACTGGTAGAACTCTTGAGGGATCTTTTATGCACTTACGGAGCATGGACACATGGAATACTGGATGCACAGAATCTAGATCAGAAGGTAGCTCTAACACATATGCTACCTTACCCACTGTACGAATGATTCTGTATGGACCAATGTATCGAGGGTTTAACTTACCCTTCTTGCCAAATCGCATCACTCCCTTTATAGGCGAGATCTTCAGGAAGACCCAATCGCCTACCTCAAACTCTACCTTACGTCGCCGATTATCTGCATAAGATTTCTGTCGACTCTGTGCCGCTAGTAACCTTTCTTGAATCACTATCACTTTGTCAACCGCTTGTTGTATTAAGTCTGGGCCTACTAGTTGATTCTCTCCAACATCAAACCATCCTATGGGTGATCTACATCTTCACCCCATATAAAGCTTCATAAGGAGCCATCTGAATACTAGAATGGTAACTGTTGTTATACGCAAACTCAATAAGAGGCAAGTGATCATCCCAGCTACCTCGAAAATCAATCACACAAGCCCTCAGCATATCCTCAAGTGTCTGTATAGTACCCTCAGCCTGCCCATATATCTGCGGGTGAAATGCGATACTAAAACTCACCTGAGTCCTCAATCTATTCTGGAAAGATCTCCAAAAGTTAGCTGTGAACTGCATATATGAAATAATGGCTGTAGGAACCCCATGAAGTCGCACAATATCTCTAAGGTAGAGCTTCGCATAATCTTCAGCTGAATAAATAGTTCTGACAGGTAGGAAGTGGGCGGACTTTGTAAGCCTATCAACTATGACCCATATTAAATCATACTTCCGCTGAGTATGGGGCAAACCTGTAATGAAATCCATATTAATTACCTCTCATTTCCATGTCGGAATCTTAATAGCCTGCAATAAACCTCCGGGCTTCTGGTGCTCTAGCTTAACTTGTTGGCAATTTGGACACTAAGCGACAAACTCTGCTATGTCCTTCTTCATACCATCCCACCAATACACTTCCTTGATATCATGATACATCTTTGGTGTGCTTGGATGAATAGAATAGCGAGAATAGTGAGCTTCCCCCTTAATCTGCTGATGAAGCCCTGCAACATTAGGAACACATAATCTACCTCGATACCTGAGGACTCCATCCCCTATAATCACAAAGGGTGTCTTTTCTTTCTGTGGAGTCGTATCCCGATAATGAACTAAAATAGGATCCTTGTACTGACGCTTCTTTATCTCAGCTACCAAAGATGACATTGTTGTATCCTGGACAGTAACTCATGTATTACCTGAGTCTATTAATCGAACTCCAAGACTAGCTAACCGACAAATTTCACAGGTTAGCCCTCTCTTCTCTGGCTGTAAATATGACAAACTACCCATGGACTTGCGACTAAGAGCATCGGCTACTACATTGGCCTTCCCAGGATGGTACAGAATATCAACATCATAATCTTTTAGCAACTCTAGCCATTGCCTCTGACGTAAGTTCAAGTCCTTCTGCTTAAAGATGTACTGGAGGCTCTTACGGTCGGTATAGATATCAACATGGACACCGTATAAGTAGTGCCTCCACGTTTTCAAACCATGGATCACTGCAGCTAACTCAAGATCATGAGTTGGATAATTCTCCTCATGCTTCCTCAGCTGTCTAGAAGCATAAGCAATAACCTTACCGTGTTGCATTAATACACAGCCTAATCCAATACTTGAAGCATCACAATATATCACATAGCCATTTGTTCCCTCTGAAAGAGTCAAGACGGGTGCTGAGGTCAACTTGCCCTTTAATATCTGAAAACTCCGCTCCCATGCATCTGTCCACTGAAACTTAGCTGATTTTTGAGTCAGCTTGGTTAGTGAAGCCGAAAGAGAAGAAAATCCCTCTACGAACCTCCTATAATATCCTACCAGACCCGAGAAACTACGTATCTCTGTTGGTGTCGTGGGCCTTGGCCAATTCCTCACAGCCTCAATCTTTTGAGTATCCACTCTAATGCCTTCATCTGAAATAATGTGACCAAGAAAAATCACAGAGTTCAGCTAGAACTCACACTTAGAAAACTTCGCATATAACTCTCTGTCTCGAAGAACTCTAAGCACTGCACGTAGATGATCTACATGTTCAGCCTCTGACGGTGAATAAACTAGAATATCATCTATAAATACAATTACGAACAGATCTAGGAAGGTTTAAATACACGATTCATCAAATCCATGAATACGCTTGGAGCATTAGTTAACCCGAATGACATAACACGAAACTCATAGTGCCCATAGCAAGTCTTGAATGCCTTCTTGGGAATGTCTTCCTCTTTCACCCTAACCTCATGATATCCCGATCTCAAGTCTATCTTTGAAAAATATTTGGCACCCTGCAGCTAATCAAATAAGTCATCAATCTTCAGAAGTGGATACTTATTCTTTATAGTCACCTTATTCAATTGCCTATAATCAATACACATTCGCAAAGAGCCATCCTTCTTTCTTAAAAATAATACTGACGCTCCCCACGGCGATGTATTGGGCCTAATAAAGCCCTTATCAAGTAAATCCCTCAACTGCTCTTTCAATTATTTCAACTCTGCAGGTGCCATTCTATAAGGAGGAATGGATATTGGCTGAGTATCTGGTAATAGATCGATAGTGAAATCAATCCCCTGCTCTGGCGGAATGCTTGGAAGCTCATCTGGAAACACCTCTGGGAACTCATTAACCACAGAAATAGACTGAATGGTCGGTGACTCTACTTGTACATCCTGAACTTGAACTAGGTGATAAATATACCTTTTTCTGATTATCTTACTTGCCTTAAGTTAGGAAATAAACCTACCCTTCGGTGAAGCAGCATTACCCTTCCATTCTAAAACTGGCTCGCTTGTAAACTGGAATCGGACTACCTTCGTTCTACAATCAGCATTAGCATAACAGGAAGCCAACCAATCCATACTCATAATAACATCAAAATCGATCATATCTAGCTCAATCAGGTCTGCTATGGTATGGCGATTACAAGCTATAACTACACAACCTCGATATACTTATTTAGCTATGACTGGGTCACCGACTGGCGTATACATCTTAAAAGGTTTAATCGACTCAGGCTCTATCCCAAACTTACTAGCAACAAACGGAGTAACATATGACAATGTAGAACCTGGGTCAATCAGTGCGTATACATCATAGGAGGAGGCTGATAATATACCTGTAACAACATCAGGAGACGACTCAAGATACTGTCTACCAGCTAACACATAGATGTGGTTCTGAGGATCGCTCAAACTAGATGCTCCACTCCTTCCTCTACCACTTCCGGCTGGTGTTTGAGAACCTTGCCCTGAAGGGCGTACCGATGAAGAAGAACCAGCTGCGAGCCCTGTAGGCTAAATAATACCTACACCACCCCTAGACGGACACTCCCTCATCACATGACCTGGCTGGCCACAAGCATAACAAGCACCCGATCCCAATCGATATTGTCCAGCGTGTAGTCTACCACACTGGGTACACCGTGGCAAAGGTGGCCTCATTTGTCCTGACTCCTGTCTATACCGAAAGACCGAAGCTCTAGAACTCCAACCCGCTCTGCAATAAGAAGGCCGATCAAATCTCTGACCTGAAAACTGCGGAAATGCACTCACCGCTGAATGGGATGGATACCGGAAATACTGCTATCTCTGTCCTCCTCTAAACTCACCAACAACATCTAAAGATCTAGCTCTCTTACCATGGCCCTGATCACGCTCGCGCTCTATCCTCCGCTGTCGCTTATGATCCTTCAAGTTCTGTGCATATGACTATATCCGAGAAATATCCATACTTGGCTGTAACACAGCTGTCATACACTCGTTAATCAAATGTGGCCCTAAACCAACCACAAAATGGTGAACTCGATCCTCCATCTTAGCCACTACAGCTAAGGCATATCTAGCTAATGAATCAAAATGCACACTGTACTCCCGGACACTCATGCTGCCCTGCTCAATATGCAAGAATTTATCTGCTCCGGCCCATCGTACCTCCGGCGGTAAGTAATGGTGAATAAAGGCCTTTGAAAACTCTTGCCAAACGGCTGGAGGGGCATTATCTCCCGTAGATAGCTCCCACGTCTGGTACCACTGCACTACAATATTACGGAGACTATAAGAAGCCAACTCTACTAACTCAACCTCATTAGCATACATGACCCTCAAAGTCCTCTGCATGTTATCAATAAAGTCCCCGGGGTCCATATTCTGCCTCAGTCCAGAGAATTCTGGGTGATCTAAACCAAGAAAATTCTTGACCCTCACACTAATAGCTCGGTCTGCCTGATCAACGCTAACTCCCTGACGCTGAGCCTGAGCGGCTACCAATCTAGTCAACAATTGTATAGCATCCCGCATATCCTGACTCGGTGCATCTGGCTGAGAGACTGGAGGCACTGGGGCTGGTGCTGGAGCTGGGGCTGGCTCCTCTCTAAGCTTCTCTGATATAGGCGGGGCATGCCAAGTCTGAGATGGGTTCTCACTCTAAGACTCACCTCGAGCCCTGATAGTCCGCAGAGTACGGCTAGTAGCCTCTCCAATCACTGTCTTGCCCTTCTAGGCATCTGTGGCTTTCTTTCGAGGCATCGCTGAAATCATAACAAATTATTAGAAGGAGAACTCTTATCACACGGCTCTATCGCACGTTCTAAGATAGAAAGAATGACATCATCCTAAATGTCCTGCAGCCTCCTGTCTATAAGTGCGGTGCACAACACACCCATAAACAAGACTCCACTAGACATGGTCTGTAGACAACCCTAGGACAGAAATGCTCTAATGCCACTTCTATTACGACCTAAACAGCTGAGTCATGACGAGTGCTTGACCCTTACTTACCAGACACCCTAATACCTGTAACTGGATCTCACTGAACAACAGGGTGGCCCATATATGACTTATAATTAAACTATAATGACTCCTGTAAAAACAACACCATGAACTTGGCATTAAGAAATCACAACCACCTGTACATATATACTGAAAATAACAGTGCAAGCTGACTAGGTCGCTACATATGCTATACAACAAAATAAGAGCCGACAAGGCTACATATCACCCCAACTATGTACAACTGTCTACAGACCTCTAATGGAATACAAAGCTGTAGAAAATAAGGGACAGGGCCCTATCATACCCATATATACATATCAAAAATAGCATACCAAAAATAGACTACAGCTCCGAACCAAGTGGAGCGTACTGACTACCGCTGGGTGGAAGTCCTACTGAGCTAGACCGCCTGTCTGTCTACCTGAACTTGTGGGCATGAACGCAGCCCCCCAAGCAAAGGGGAGTTAGTACGAATAATGTACCGAGTATGTAATGCATAAGAGCAACATATACATAAGAATCATGAAAGAAAGCTGAAACTTTGGAAGCTAATCCAAGGGTCTGAATACATCGTTGTGACCTGACATATGGAAGTACTTGTATAACTCTGTATAATTGAAAGTTCCTCTGAGGACGTATGATATGCATGCTTTCCTTTAAAAAAAATACATATATCATAATATAATTGTTAGTGCTATGAAACGTACAGCCCGATCCATAATGTCGGTCTTTGTGGACGCACGTACCCCGATCCATAATGTCGATCTTTGTGGAACATACAGCCCGATCCATAATATCAGTGCTGTGGAACGTATAGCCCGATCCATATATCATATCATCCCGCGTCCGGGGTGATCTCATACCGTATCCACTGCAGTAGCGTGCACATCTACGTGCCTGCCCGGCCGACTATAGCGCGGTGCAGTGTAAGAAAATAGTTGTACATATATATATATATAAATGCATGGAAGACTCGTAAAAAGATACTCTGAACTCCTCGGGATAACATAAAGTCTCCCAGTAGCATAAGAAGCTAGTATGTCAATATAATAGATCCCTGGAAGCTATAGATGTGAAACATGAGGAATCAAGGATACAATTAATCCTATACTATCTAGGAATAGAGTCTTTGGAACTCGCTCGTTTACTTCTTTCGTTCGTATCATAAGGATCATACTAAAATGAAAGAAAGGGATAGCCTTAACATACCTTATCCGCTCCTTAAGCTAACTATGCTTATGTCCGGAGCTTAAAAAATCTACACACAAGACCAAGTATGCTAACTACTAGACTAGAACGTGCTTATAATCCAACTTTTAAACTAGTTCATAACTTAATGGAAATTCGGCCAGCATTTCCTCTGTAAACTCAACAATCCTTCAAATTCCAATTCAACCCAAACATCAACAACAATACCAACAACAACAATAAAAATACTTGCATATCAATATATAATCAAATCTATTCCAAAATATCTCCCAAAATAGCCCCTAATCCCATCTTTAACCTCAATCAACTTACCGCTTCATAACTATATTTCCTTCACTTTAAAACATTAAAACTCTTGGTAATCAATCCAATAACAAAGTTAAGAATCATATACATACCTTGAAGGAACTAGAAATCCAAAAATCAAACTTCACATCTAACTCCTAAACTCAATAACTCCAATAAAACTCTAGGAACAACTTTCCCTTCACTAGCTCGGGTTCACGGGGCTCGGATCTTGCTAAAACTTCACTAATATGTTGGGAAAATGTTGGGAGTAATATGTTAGGGCTTTAATATGATTTGGGGAGTATAAAATGAAGAGGAAAACGTGAGGTTGCTATTTATATAAGTGGAATAAAAGTTCCAGCGCCTCCGGGTCGACAAGCAGGGTCGACGGCTCGTCAACAGGTCGACGGTCGTCGACGTACACTATCCTTCTACCACCTGAGATTCAGGGGCCTCGGCATGTTGACGGCGTGAAAAGATACCACGTTGACATGTCGACGGGCCGTCCCTTGGCACCGTCAAAGTGCACTGGTCCCTGGTTCCCTGAGTTGCTCTGATTCGTTTTGATTCAATTCATTTAACTTCTAATCCTATCATATGGGAAGGAACATATACTTGTGCTTCGATATATACGAGGTAAGGCACTTAATATCTCATAAACTCGGGTCCGAATATCCGTACTAAGGGTATACACAACTAGGAGGCCATAGACTTTCTTACAACGAAAACGAGAGACGTAACATTAAGGTATCATCATCTCCCCCTTATGTCAAAAGCCATCGTCTTATGCTCGTGAATTCCCTCTTTCAGCTACAACAAGTAGGGATGATCAAACTGTTTCTCCTTCACTTAGGTTACTAAGGAGGAAAAAGCCCTATTCTAGACAATAATTCCACATTCTTCGTAGTCCGAAAGTCAAACTTCTAGCTTGGCTAAGCGTTGAACTTCTCTAATCATGATTCTCTTGTCTGCCTCAACATGAGTTAACTACCTATACTTGATTTCTTTTACGAGATACTTCCTGAATTACTCATAGTACTGCTATGCGCTAAGTCTTTGACTAGCACCCTGAAGATTAGAGTCTTGTGTAATGGCACTACCCTTGCGACACATAACTATAGTCTTTTTTTGTCAAGACCCAATTTCACTAAGTCACGCGGGCACCTACCTTTTCCACCTCGGTAAGCGAACCCTTATCCAAACACCTCGAAAAGTGTGTCAATGGTCCTCTCGGGTCAAATATGAGCTAAATAAGCTCGAGGAAGGGTCAAAAGCATCGAAAAAGCAGTAACGACCAAACTGGTCATTACATTTTTTTTCACTTAATCGATGGTAACTGATCTGGACGTAAGTTGATCGACGATCCTTCTACTCATGTTGGGTTTCTCCTACATACGAGGCATATTCCTTGTGGAGACTATCCCATTTTACCCTTATTACTGAACTGAGGTTCTTCATAGCTCATACTAACCTTTTGGGTTTTCAAATATCCCATTGGACTTACTGACTATTTACGCATCCCCCCCTTAGACCAAAGGCTAAAGTCTTATACTTGTGAATTCTTCTCTTTTGTTGGGATCCCATTAACTTTCCTTATCTTCTATAATTTACTCTACAACACTAACGACTCATTTTTTGACTCACTTCTAAGCAAATCTTCCTTACTGGGAAAAATGAGTTACTTACATAAACGGAAGACTAATGTATGCGCAACTATCATGCATAATATTAATGACTTAACTCTTCTCACACTATTAATCTTAGGGAAACCCTTTTCGATAACTCTTAAAGGCTTATCTTCTGTAGTTTTCTCTCTTACGGCTTAGCTGATTTCTTCTTCCACTAATCACTATACTTCGAATTTAACTTAAACCCTTGGGTTCTAACACACATTCAGATGTATTCAAACTGTCATCCACTTACTAGTGTTCATCTGACTAAGGAAATCAAATCTTACCTCTACTAACTCTGCTGAAATTTGCTAATCCATGGTATCTACCAAAAACTTACTTACTATCTTTTTGTTAACCACCTGCTAGCATCATGTTCTCTTATTCAACTCTGAAAACTAAAGTGAAGCATAAGGTTATTTCTAGCTCCCTCATCATCCGACTCTATTCTACGGTCGTATACTATCTTTTCTGAAATATAGACGTGGATCACACTTAGGGAAATTTCATATGTCTTAAACGAAAAAAAATAATTGGAAGAACTAACCCCAAACTTTATATACACTTGAAAATCATGTCAGACAATACACATCTAGGGTAAACACTTAATCACAAAACTTAAGAGGGAACTGTCATATCTTTCATCTTATGGTAATATTTGCTTCTTGTAGTAACTTACTAATGTAATACTTTCTGGTTCTAATCTGAATAAACTTGAACAAATTAAACTTGTTCCCTAAAATTCCATAACGTCAGCTCTTGATTCTCATTTCGTACACTATATCTTCTTACTTATGTACATGAGTCGTATAAAAGCATATCTTTTATAAAAACGTTTCGGACTCCTATGTATTTTGCCCGTAGGCTCTTTTCTGTTCAAAACTATCACGAGCAGTTTATGCCCGCTGTGGCTAACTTCATAACATGTTATCCCGTAGGGTCTTCAATTTGAGTTATCATTCTCGTACTTGTGGCTAGAAGGCCCAAAAAATCAAAATCAACTTATTCTGTAAGGTATAGAATATTCGCATATACTACCATGCACAAGTTGTTCTTCCGAGGGTACTATACCTGATAAATTACTTCATACACCATTTGGCGATTCTTGGGTCTTAAACCAGACTTAAAACATGCGAAGATTTTGCTACAGTCATCATTACTTACACTTTCTTTTTGCACCCATAGGCATCACTGTATACTCACAAGTCACAAGAACCCGGATACACTGAAAATTGGAAATCTGATAACTAAATAATGAATCGGCGTCGAATAACCATAACCACCGCTAACCGAAAGATCGTATAATCGGTAACTAAGGTAAACTGATAGTCGTAAAACATGATACCTACTTTTGCACTTTCTGATAAGGGTTAATTCCAAGTCCGTAATAATTATTCACTATATCCCACTTTCAACATCATCTCAAGTCTCATATGTTAACAACATGCATTTCACACTTATACCCTGATAGGTAATTATCCTCACTTGGACCTTTAATTTCTTGCTTATCTCTTGCGCGTTCGATACGCTCGGAATTCTATAAAAATAGAAGATTACTTATTTCTCTAAGCTTCATGGCACTATCTAGAGTAGAAAGAATGGTAACAGTTTCTAAATGTCCTTTAGCCTCCCTATTATAAGTGTGGCATGCTTCACACCCATAAGTAGGACTCTACTAGACACGGCTTCATAGACTCCCTAGGACACTTGAAGCTAGGCTCTGATACCAAGCTTTGTCACGCCCCGAACCATGGCCTGGGCGTAACACTGCACGCGGTGCGTGACTATATATGATCGAGTGAACCAACTGGTTGATTGAATAAACATGTAGTATCATAACAAACTGAATGTGGAAAATAAACTAACACATGATGATATACTAAAATTCTGAATGATACATAATCAAAGTGCGGAAACACTAATATAAGTCTGCAGCATAATTTTAGCCAACATAGCTTAACATGAAAAGCCTGCGACTCTGTCTAACTGTTACTCTAGTCTATAAAGCCTCTAATGAAGTACAGGAAATACTACCTGTCTGTAAATACTGAAAGACTGTAAAGTAATAATAATGCCCCGAAAGAACTGGGCTCACCACATAGCTGGTACGAGAATCCTAGCACTCTGAATCATCAACCTGTAAACCGTTACCTACATCGTGAGATGCAGGCCCCGAGCAAAAGGGAGGTCAGTACATTTGAATTATACTAGTATGTAAAGCAACTGAATAAAAGAACTGTAAGTGGGGTAGTCGCGGAAAGGGCAGCCCAAATCAATAAACATGTAATAAGTGTTGAAACTGAAACTGTAACTGAAACTCAACATAAGTACTCCTTGTTCTGAATGAGAAACCACCTGTTTATCTGAGTAAATAAGCTACGGCCTCAGGCCCAGTATATAAATGCATAAGCTACGGCCTCGGGCCCAAGTATACGTATACATAACTACGGCCTCAGGCCCAAATACAAGTGTTCAACATTCAGGAATTTAAAATCAGGAACTGAGAATCATACTGTAATACATGATGTTGAACTACTGGTCAGCACTGAACTGAGACATGTATTTCTGAACTGATTATGGAGTGTAAACATACTGAGTTTCATGGATGAGACTCATGGAATATCAAGGAGCTAAAATTCATATTATAATGCATAATACTGAAATATTGAATCATGATGGACTACATAATACTGGAATACTGACTAGAACTAGACTGAGACATGTATTCATGAACTGATTAGGGAGTTTAAAGCATTAACTGTTAGTAAGCAATCTGAGCATTACTATCTTGAGACATGAAATCATACTAACATGGCTTTGAGAGTCATACTGGAATACTGATATGAGATACTGAACATGAATTCATACGGATAAATGAAAGCATACCGAGGTGCTGATATGCGGTACTGACTATTACTATACTAGCTGAGACATGAATTTATGAACTGATTATGAGAACTGAAACTTTAACTAGTTTATAAACATGCTGAGTTTCTATACTAAGACTCGTGGGCATAAGACACAAGTCTAACTAGATTACGTTCTAGGTTCACAACGTTTGAAATGAAAGTCATGAACAAACTACAAAACTACGGAATAGAAGTTCTGCAACTATTCAAGGAGACTTAGCTGAACTATATTTCTGAGGCAATTCGTAAACGTAGTGTAGGAAGAATAATTAACATTCCCAAACGTAGATAATTAGCCTCACATACATGTGATCGCCCTAATTTAACGAACTAAACTGCTTCTCCGACGAAGAACACCAAAACCCTAACTTTGAATAGCTTGAGAAGGATTTACCTTGGAAATCCTATGTTTTGGTTGAAGAAGCATGTTACTAATCTTGAAGTAATGTTAGAATCACTTAGGAATCGTTAGAGCGATCTTACCTTGACATGGGAGGATGAGAAGAGGATAAAAACGGCTGCTTAGGGCTTTAGAACGAAGTTGGAATGTCTGATAAATGAAATTTTGAGTTAAGCGTTGAATTTATAGCACGGGATTTTTGGACCCATAGGCTTGCCGAGCGCGGTCTAAGGGATCCCTTGCCTCGCCTTGGGGTGAGCTCAACAAGCTCCCCTACCATTTTGTACTTAGACAAATTTTCTCATTTTTTTCCACTTTTTGGACCTCTACCACGCTGAGCTCGGCCTATGGCCATCTCTTGCCTCGCTTTGGCAAGAGCTCAGCGAGCTCCCTTGTCTATATTATACTTAGTCAAAATTTCATGTTTTTCTGCTCGTCGACAGTGTTCATGAAATCTAGATGGAAGGCATACCTGCCGTAAACTTAGCCGATTCTATTGAATCTTAAGCACCTCTTTATTAGCCATTTTGCGACGATTACAGCTCCTTGCTCCGAATTCCGATTGGCCTGATCCTTATATGCCTGGAAATATATATATATACGTACTACAACTTTCATTAAGAGATCATTTCCAAATTCCCAACTAAACAAGAGGTAACGGTTTCCCGAAGAAGGCCCCTTGGCCACTTTTGCAAAACGTTCGAACTTTCAAATTTCCGCTAAAACTCTAACGATACGAGTCTAACCTTAGTTCTAAAATATGAGGTGTAACAAAATGTCTTCAGAAGGACTCATGTCAGGATAAGTGTTAACATGAGTAGGCCGAACATCAGCGACTTCAGGCTGAACTTCTGGGACTTCCTGGTGAATTCTAGTCGGGCTTCCCGATGAGTTCTATTTGGGACTTTCAGAGGAGCTCTAGCCGGGACTTCACGATGATTTATGGGTACCTTCTCTACATACATCTCAAGGACGTTCAGAGTGATACATTCCTTATAATCATCCGGCGCCTTCAAATACTCAATCAAAGAGACGTCGTCTGTGATATTCCACACGCCATAACTAACTAATCCTTGCGGTAAAAAAGATATCGGATATCTCTCTATTACAGTTAAATAAAATTCTTGCCTACTAAGTCTAAGCCTACTATATAAGGCTTCGAGTAGTCTTGAATATTTTAGGGCAAGTGGAAACCTAACATGGTATTTTGGGGGAATATTATAACGTAGATGATTAGACTCATAAATAATCTCTCTATCCCAAATCAAAGAAACCCTAACAACTGGACGATCCTCCTTTTTTGCTAATTTACAAGTTGGATGAATTTTTGTGTTTTCCCTTCATCCAAACTCTGCTTTATACAAGGTTTGAATGAATTCAAGCTACCATATAACGCAAAAAATTATTGCACCATGAAACTTTATGTCAAATCAAGTACGTATGGGCCATAGAATCTACTGAAAAATTAGTAGAATTATTGTCTTGTTTAACGCAGGAAATACCACCTTCTTTTAACGCTGGAAATTCTTGTGTTAAGGGTACTTTGGTAACAGATTTTTTTCTTAGGGTATTTTGGTTCATTGCCTCTTTTATTGGGTCATTTAGGTTCCAGACTCTATTTAAGGGTGTATTCGGGTAAACATTTTGTGCCGGATAGGCAGCAATTGCAATTAATTGCTATGAGGGCAGAACCGGATAAATATATTTTATCTTTTATGGGTATTTTTTGTTGTTTTACTCATAATTGATTTGAAGGCCTAAAGTTTAAACCATTAAAATAGCTAAAATTAATTCATATCTTTTAGTTATCAAATGAAGTCTACTAATCTCTGAATTGCGATGTTCGGATTAACGAGTTTAATTCAAAAATTCTAATTTTACATAGACATTGCAAATTTATAACGACCATTGTTACGAAACTAGCTAAGAACTAAAATACAAAGTTAGTTCACTTGTTGAATTAATGAAGTGATTAAAGTGTTCAATGAATAAAACGACTTTTTCAAACTCCCATTTTTCAAACAAGTTACACTTTTAGCTACAAAAATGTCTCAAAATCTGCCGCTAGCTGCATTTGTGGATTTCTGGAGATGTCTAACACCTTCCTTGAAAAATCGCTCGAACCCTTACCTTTTTCTCTGGTTTTCAAGATATAAAGGTTTTAGTAACTTTCTTTACAAAACGGAGTCCTAATTTTCCAAAAACGAATAATTAGGTGGCGACTTAGTACTTTTCACAAATAGCCAAATTATTCACACGCTTTTAACTGAGTTTATAGATGGGTCGTAACATTAACCAAAGTTGATTAATAGATTTTGCAAAAATTAAAGTGTATAAAGTATGTGTCTAACTTCTATTTAATGACAATCCAGAATATTATGTGACCTAAAAGAAAACAGATTATTGAGATTAGTAACTTAGAAAATAAAGCATATATTCGTGCAATGAAGTATTCTTGAAAGGAAGAATGTTACTCCAGACGTTCTTGTGCTTTACAACGAGAATCACTAGTTTAAAGGGGAAATGAACATGAAAAGTACTTAAAAGCACATTGCTAATTCCCTAAAGAAAATGCAGAGTCGGATTCTTGCATTATCTGATTACGGAAGCAAATAGCTAACTTGCCAAGAAAATGGTTCCCACTTCCCTCATTGTAAATGGCAATATTTCAGTATCAAACTCGACTTAAATTCTTAACATATATTTAATATACAAACCATTCCCCCTCCTACAACACCCCAAAACTAACCCAACAAACACTTGTATGAACATGTGTTTGCATGTTTTTAGAAAGAAAACAATTGAAGAAGATACACCAAAGACACCATTGGCTCCCAAGAAAATTTAATTTCAAATTAGTTTCAGAATTAAATAAAGACCAAAAGAGAAAGAAGCTTCAAGAATTCAAAGTGTATAGAAAAAAAAAAGGATCACTCATTTGACGGTAATGTTCCAAGAAAATTCAACTTCAAAGATATCAATTAATTAGCAACTTACAAGAATTATTTGCTTGGAAAGCTTCTTCTCAAAGAAAATCGAAACAATGAAGAGAAAAAAAGTTCCAACTTCAAAGGAGAAAGACTTGTGTAAGTTGTGTTTAGGATTTCCCTTCTCTGTCTCCACACATAAATTTCTCGCATATTGTCTCCTCTTATTTTAAAGCTCAATGGAGGAGTCAAATATTTCAGGATAGTTGCAATGGCCCAGCTCTTCATTTTCCCGCTTAATTGCTACTAAGCTCTCCTTAAAAGGATAAACTGCACAACGATCCTTATATGAGACTCCTTTTAGGCCTGGATAACTTAATCCAAGATGTGTCGTCTTCTGAGTCTTAACATTATGGGAGACTAGCCGAGAACTTTTAGTTACAAAAATGCCAGTGCTAGAATACCAAGACTTAAAATATGGAAAACATTGAAAGGTAAAACGTTTATTCCAAACTCCTGGTTGGATCATTACCCATATATCATAAACACAATCGCGTAAAAGGTTTAAGAGGGCAATAGAGTCATCAAACAATATAGGCGTCTTAGGATCAGAGTAAAGATCTGGCCCATCAATCTCTCCAAACACCTCATTGCTAAAGTCAAATGAAAGAAAGCTGCATTTAACCCCTTCTGTTACTCATTCTCTTATCAGCCAGTAATAAGCTTCGTTCAGATAAGCAGTACCAAAAATAAACTTTACAATACAGTTTTTAGAGCTATGGAAAATTTTAAATGTGAATTCGAAGATTCTCCACGAGTCTCTAGAACATGAATAGACCGCTGCATATCTATTCTAAACAACCTTATAATCATTAGTTGAGGGGTCTAATCCGCACCCAAAGCAACCTTCCCTGGTGTAAAATGGTATTTTTGGTTCAGGGAGGGGCCTCACCTCCCTGATCGCAGGATTCCACAATGCATACGAAATTTTGTCATCACTTACTCTCTCCAAAAGATATATTCCATCCACAGAACCTATAAGAATCGTCATACCTCTAAACCTTTGGAAATAATCAAGATTTTCATGTAAAGGGGCTACACCATGATCAGAAATCAAAGTAAAGGGAGGGGAACCATCTGGTACGCCATAATCATAAATCAGAAGTTGGAGGGATTTGCTCTTGCTACAATTATACAAGTGTTCTCTAATAAAATTAGGATTCTTGATTAGAGTGTACCAGTTCTTGCAGACACATTTGAACCGCAACAACGACTTCACCGGCAGCCTGAGTAGAACATTCCTATCTAAATCTTCGGGGAAAGGCCGATGACCATTAGCGCTCGTGGCCATAATAGAGAACACAAAGAAGGGAATCAATGGAGATAAAGGTGTGTTGTTAACAAAGAAAAATTACTCTACCAGGAAGTACCCTGAAACTAGTACAAGGAAAAACAAAAACGTAAAGGAAAATATAATGCTGTACAAAAGAAGTGATGGAGAAAGGCTAGATCTCCATTAGAGATAGCTATGTCTTAGAAATTCAGAAGATTTTGGTGATGAGTGAATTATTGATCTTTCTCCGTATATTAATAGAAGAACTTGGTGTGATTCATTTACCATTTTGAGACTGGTCATTTTATTTAATTGCTACCCATATTGGATTTACCATCCTAATCTAACTGCCTTTTTTACGTGAATTTAATTTGGAAGACTAAAAAAAAATTTTGGCAATACCTAAATAAGAATATAAATAACTAATATATATAGAATGCTGCCATTTTGAGGCCGTGGTCATTTTATTTAATTGCTACCTAGCTATGTTGAATTTACCATATTAATCTAACTACTTTTACGAGTATTAAATTATACATTTAGAGCCCGTTTGGATTAGCTGAAAAAAAAATGGCTTTTAAGCATAAGTGCTTAAAGTACTTTTTAAGTGCAGAAAGTTATTTTATAAATAAGCAGTTACATGTTTGGATAAAAGTGCTTAATGAATTTTTAGAAATAAGGGTAGTATTGGAATTAACAGAAAATATAAGGGATAAAAGGTTAAAGTTATTGGTCAAACCAAAATGGCTTTTAAGCAAAAAAAAAAAAAAAAAAGAATTGGGGTTGAGCAACTTCTTGGTTTTGGCTTATTTTAAGCACATTTTAACTTAATTTAAGCTGCTTTCTATTTTATCAAACACCCAAATAAGTTAAAAAATGGCTTATAAGCTGATTTGACCAACTAATAAGCCAATCCAAACGGGCTCTTACCACCGTTTACGTAAGTAACTAATATAATGATAGTACGAATATATATATATATATATATATATATATATATATATATATATATATATATATATATATATATATATATATATTATATATATTAGTAATAGATGAATGTACCCATTTTGAGCCTTGGCTATTTTATTTAATAGCTATCCATATTTGATTTACCATATTCATATAAGTACTTTTATATTGCCTTTTTTATGTGAATTTAATTTGGAATAATAATAAATATTGGCAATGCCTAAAATAAGAATGTAACTAATTTTAATCAATATCTATATTAAAGATAAGAATAGACAAGGTGATGTGGCACGCTCCATGACCAGTATTCCTATTTATCTTTTTTATCATTTTTTTGGAATTTTTTATTTCATTCTTCTTATATACTCCCTCCGTTTCAATTTATGTGAACACATTTGACTGGGCACGACATTTAAGAAAGAGTGAAGACTTTTGAAATTTGTGGTTCAAAATAAGTCTTGAATATTTGTGTGGCTGTAAATCACTTCATAAAGTAAATTTGTTTCCAAATTAGGAAAGAGGTCATTCATTTTGACACGGACTAAAAAGGAAATAGGTTCACGTAAATTGAAACAGAGGGAGCATTTTTTTCCCCAATATTTCACTTCTCATTTAATTACCCAGAAATAAGTAACTGCCAGGAGAAAATAACGCCGTTTAATTGTAGTAGCTCTTTAATAGTAATTAATAAAGAAAGAACGAGATCCAGTAACGTCTCAAATTCTTTTGAATTAATCTGATAACGTTCTACCAAATAATCCTTTGAAAGACACAAAGTGCCGTCTCTCTTCCTCTTCCTTTCGTCTTTGTTGGGTAAATTTCTTACTTCTACTGCTACTGAGCAGATATCTCACGCAGTATCAAGTATCTATGTATGGATTGATTTGGTTTAACAACAAAATGGTTGGTGGGGCTTTTTTTTTTTTTTTTTAAAAAAAAAAAAAAAATATATATATATATATATATATATATATATATATATATAAACATTTACATTTTCATTTTATAAAATAGTACATACTACGGTATAATACTTCTACAACCTTAGTATGTTGCCATAAATCATAAATTTTTTATTTTTTTCATTTTAAAGTAGTAGTAGTTCATTTTGGAATAGTAATTTTGTAAAGATTTCGTTGTTATTATCTGAACTGCCAGAGCTTATATTTTCCGTATGTTGTATTAGGTGTGTCTCGCTTATTTTCTCTTTTACCAGAGATATCACAATGATGAGGTATAATACTATTTATCTCGATATTCTTTCAATAACTAATATGTAGACCTTATTAATTAAGTTGCATCTTTTGGCGGAGCTAGGTTTGGCCTAGGAGGTTCATCCGAACTCTCCTTCTATGAAAAATTACGCTGTATATACAAAGTTAAAATTATTTTAAATGTATATATATAGTAGATGTTGAACCCCCTTGATCTCCTCATGTGTTTACATCTTTATATTTTTGAACTCCCTTAGTAGAATGGCTGGCTCCGTCACCGTCTTTGATCATAAGAAAACAAGAACAAATGTAAACAATTTGTGCTTAGAAATTATGTACTAAGGAAAAGCTCTTAGAAGACAGAAGAAGAAGAAGCAGCTGCTCCTAACACCGCATATTTACAATCCAAGATTTTGAAGTTGCCATTTTTCCTCTTTCTCCTTATGTTTTAATTTTAATATCTTTTATTTCAAGTACATATACTAATCTAAGTGTGCTATTTCATATTTAGCTATGAAATATTCCCCTGTCAATTTATTTTAGTATATGTAATGTAAAAAAGGATCACGAAAAATATTTTTATAACTAGTAAAGATTGTTTTTTTATATGAACTAGGACATTAAAATCCAATTATGTTTTGATTTTTTTAATTACGGCGCAAAGCACGGGCAAGTACACTAGTATATTAATAGAAGAATGTCGCCATTTTGAGGGCTTGGTCATTTTATTTAAGTAAATTTTACATGGCATAACTAACTCTAAGAGGTATTTATGGTTAATATCGGAGTACTATTTAGTTTAATTACTTTTAGTAGTTACAGTAAATTTTCAATTTAGTGTTCATAGGTATATTGTATTCACCTGCTCAAATTCTCTCTCTCTCTCTCTTCTCCCTCTACTATTTACATTCAATTCAAACAGGCTCCCTTCGAACAAAAATTGATCGTTTGAGATCGAGTTCTTCTCCCACATAACAATCTAATGAGTTTCTCAACCACTCGTTTTCATCTAAAAGCTCTAGCGTCATCGTACACGTGGTGGTCCTTAGCGCTGAGGCGGTAATCGTAGCCATCGTTGATGAATTGGACGATAACACTTGCTCGTCACCGGATCTGTACGAAGATACCTTCCTCACCGTCGGGCTACCACTACAGCCACTGTTTGTATTGCTCGTCACCGGATTTGGGCGGAGATGCAATCTGCATCGCCTGCGCTACCACTATCGTCACCGTTTGTATTCGTCCATCTGAGTGTATTTGCTCAATTTTAAGAGGAATTTTTACATCTTTGGCTGGAAGCTATGGCTACTTGATCTTCTTCTTGTATCTCAGCTATGAGTGTATTCGTCTGGCCGGAATTCATGGCTTCTTATCCTTCTTGTATCTCAGATTTGAGTGTATTCATCATTTTTTAGTGTAAATATAATTATCTGTATTTGGCTAATTGTAGCTTTGGGCAAATCAGATGTATTTGACTGTATGTGTTATTTGAATCAATTTTTAAAGATGTTTTTGGGGCGAGGCATACCAAAAATGCACCGAGGCGTAGAGGCAGGGCATAAGTAACGTGGAGTGTAAGCCCCAACATGATGGGCATTCATTTGGGGCATAAGCTTCGTGAACTTTTCAAAATTTGAGCCAAAAAAGATTAATAAATCTTTTTTTAAAAGTGAAATATCCAAAAGTTATCTCATAGTAAATTCTCAAACTAAAATCTCAAAAATTGAAAAGTTTTTCCTAATTGTTTATCCTAATTTCATAATCTTTTCTCTTTGTTATTTACAGAGTAACAGATACACTTTACACCTTTGTATGCAAAGTACAAACTACAAACCTAAAACTTTTGTCCTCCAACTCTTACTATGCTTGCATGCTTGCATTTTCCTTCTTTATGCTTTATTTTCTTCAAGATTTTTTTAGCATTCTTCAATTTATCTTTCCAAAATAGTTTTTTCTTTTGGTAACGCTCTAGTTTAGATAATATTTTGAAGACTCTATTTTGAGTATTTTTTTATAATGAGTATTAATTTGTTATCTATTTTTAGGTTTTAAACAATAACTTTATATTACTGTAATTTTTATCTTTGAATTATTAGGATAGAGTATCATTTTTACAACTCTAAGTATGTTTCATCATAGTCAGGTTATAGGTGTAATGTATCTTTACATCATTCACTTTTTCAAAAAAAATTAGTGGTTCGTGCACATGTTAGTATGTTACTTAATGATATATACATTTTCTTACCAATTTTTTTTTTTTGTTGTTTTCTTATAATTTTAATGAATTTTTTGTTTATATGTTTATTTATGATAAGATACTAAAAATAAATACTCACGGGGCTTACACCCCATGCCTCGGGGTTTATGCCTAGCCTAGGCATATGTAAAATGCCTCGCCTTATGCCCACGCCTTTTAAAACACTGGTTTGAATGATCTATATACATATGTTTGTAACAATTTCGGATAAAGCAAATGATAGACTAGACACAAAAAAATGATGGACATAGCTATTAAACAAGTAGGGTGAACCAGGTCTGGGGACATGATCTACTCAAGAGAGTTGCAGACAAAAAAAAAAACACATGGACACATGAACCAGGTATGTAAACATGTTCCAATACAGAGACAAGTGCAGTGAATAGATCAGAGACATATACAGATGCAACGACCCGTTTGGTCGTTATAGTCTTTCCGGCACTTTTGACCTTTTCCCTAGCTTGGTTAGCTCACTTTTGACCCAAGGAGACAGTTGACACGCTTCCCGAGGTGTTTAGATTTGATTCAGGCGACTTTTTGTGATATTTGAGCTTAAAGTGGCAAAGAGTTAACTCAAAGTTGACTTTGGGTAAACAGACCTTTTTCAAAAATTCATCGATTCCGAGAGGTCCGGATGGTCTTTTAGAACATGTGTGTATGTCTAGTTCGGTTCCCAATGCACTCGGACGCATTTTGGGACTTGGGTTGACAAGTTGGAAGTGAGGTATTGGGGGTTGACTCGGTCAGCGAGACCTCCATTAGGAATTCCAAGGCCACGAGTGCGTTCATAGTGTGAGTTTTATGTGTGCCTGTGTATGTGGTTTGTGAGTAGATGGCCTCGGCAGTTAGTCGTGATTTCGGTTGAGACTTGAAAATTTTTTGGGGATTTCTGGCGGCACCGGCATCGTCCCGGTGCACCGCCATACGGTGGGATGGCAGCAACGCCAAGCTATTTGGTGGACTGACCGTCCCGACGGTCTGAGTGGATGTTGGGGCGGTGCCATCGTAGTGGTCCTGATGCCGCTGTATCGGTATTGGGCCGGTTATATTCATTAAGTGTGTATTAAAATCCCTTAGTCTATAATTTATTACCATTCCGAAAATTGAGCTCTTGGGAACTATTCTAGAGGATTCTTGGAGAAGAGTCTTGGTGGTAAGTCCTTCTAATCTCCTTGCTTATTCATTATTCCTAATCATCTTAGAATCCCTCTTTCCTTATTAGTTTATTAGTAATGGAAGTTTAAAAGTGGGTTTGATGGATATTCTATCTAGGCTTCTAAATGATGAAATTGATTGGGTTTATGCTAGATTTTGATGTATCTAAGGTTGTTAATCATATATCTTCCATTATTAGTATTGAATTCTTGAATCTAAGAGTTAGAGTTTATACTCAAAATTGGGGGTTTTGCTTGGAATTCGAAATTGGAGGAATCTTCGAGTTAATTTAGCAATCGGTTGATGAATTTTGATCACCTAGTGTTTAATTGGATATTTTACCCCCGAATTTCCCGTTTTGACCTTGTGGGCCCTATTTCCCCAAATTCTAAGAGTGGTTTTGACCTAATTCGAATGATAGCAATATAGGTATCGATCTTTATGATTTCTAATCTAGATTTTGAATATGCCTAGACTTTCTTGATCTTGAGGATCAGCGGAAGGGGAAGGCTAAAGAGTGACTGTTGGTGTTACTGTTGTGCGGTCATCCAGGTAGGTTATGGCTTACCCTTGGTGAGACTTCGTGTACCGAAGCATATATTTAGATGATATTATCGGTGAAAGCATGTAAACCTTCGGGTATGAAGTTGGATTGGATATTGTCTTAGGTTGGGCCCTGTTGTGTGATTGGGGCTAGCCACCCCTTGTGTTGTGACTTGATTTGTTCTATTGTTGTTGGCTTGATGTTACGTGGTAATAGTAGATATTGAAGACTATTGATATATCTTGTTCATGATATTATGGTTCCTCACTTGTTGATGTTGATATGAGGATAGTATTCTATATGACTTGTATGGTCTTTCATGATATGGTTGGCGTACCCGTGCTTCGTACTTGTGATATTGATCTGATTATCGATGTTAACTCATACATTGCAAGTATTCTTATCCTTCATGATATACTATTGATACATTGATAACACTTGAGAAAACACTGTGATGAGCTGGCTTAGTCTGCATGAGAGTGATGTGAAAGTCCGATATCCGATGGTTGTCCCGGAATCGTGGATTGAGTGAGGTACATAGACTCCGCGGGTCCCCTATGGGTTGTGCTACCGAGACGCCGATACTCCCGTCCAGAGTACATATGTACACAGCGTTGCATTGCATTGCATTCATACATTATTGCATTGCATTGCATTGCATTATGGCTTATATTGTGATGATCTGGTGATTTAATTGTGTTGTTGGTTTCGTATTGGATATATTGAGACTTGGCACACTTGGGTTTAGATGCTTCCACCTAGGTGATGACGTGTACTTGGTTCTGATTGTGTTTGACTTATCCTTATTGATTTATCTTCCTATCTTGCTTTATTGTATGAATTATGTTAGCTATACTTAGTCGGCCTATGATACCTACCACTACTGTGGTTTTGTATTGACATGCACTTGCTGCATTCTTTTATGAATGCAGAGTTCCAAGTTGGATCTGCTTCCGTTTCCCGTGGCTGATAGTCGCTATCAGTACAGCTTAGAGTTTACAGGGTGAGCACGAGACGTTCGCCGCCTTGAAGACTCTTCTTATCTATGTCTTATTTTCCATTCTGAGACATATTTAGACTTGATGTATATTTATATTTCCAGACTTTTAATTTCGATCTAGATGCTCTTGTATGGATTAGATCAAACTCTGGGGTATATTTTCTTATTTCCGCACTTGATTTATATTATTATCGTCCTACTTACGGGAATTATTCTCTTCCGCTTATTTTGTTAATTATTTACGATTTTATTATCGCTGGGTTGAGGGTTTGCTTACCGAGTGGGAAAGGTAAGTGCCCAAACGACTTAGCTAAATTGGGTCGTTACAAGTTGGTATCATAGCCCTAGGTTACCCAGTCTATAATACAAGAACGTGTCTAGTAGAGTCTCATGGATCGGTACGATGAGCTCTGTACTTATCTGCGAAAGCTATAGGACATTTAGGAAATCTCACTTTCTTTCATTCTTTCGTGCTACTTTATTCTAATTGGTATCGGGAACAATCAAATTGGTATCTGACTCTTATCTTTTCTCTCACAGATGGTGAGGACTCGAACTACTATAGCCCGAGGTCAAGTGCCAGAGCCCTCAGCTGCGGCTGGCACCAGAGGGCGTGCGACAGCTAGAGGGCGCGACAGAGCTAAAGGCCCCGGGGCTACCCCAGCGAGGTGCAGGGCTCCCGCGGTAGGAGAGCAGCGTGAGAGATCTCCGTCTCCAGAACCTGAGGATCAGCGGGATCGAGGCCAGGTGTTACATCTCGGAGATTTCGAATTGTTGCATTATGAGTAGACTAATGCGATCTTAAGGTGAATAAGAAGTCCTTACGAGATAAAGGAAAGTATTAGATAGCTTAAAGGCTGTACTATAGGATTTTGAAGTCATATGAATATGTGGAACTAAGTTCGTTGAAGGAAGTGAGATGTAAGTCATGTTTGGACAGGTTTTGGCTATAATTGAGCTCAAATTTATTTAGTAATGTCTTGAGGAGGGGGCTATAGGGCCTCTTGTATGGTTAATGAAGTGTTATGCAAGTGCTAAGAAGGTTCCATAAGGATTGGGAGTCAAACGAATTGAAAGGAGCAACTTATAGGAAGATAGCACTTTGACGGATCATTTGACGGACTGTATAACATTTGACGGCCCGTCAAATGGTGGAGCACCACCGTATAATGGTCACAGTGAGCCATGTTGGGCTGGCCACTTTGACAGACCGTAGGAATTTCGACGGTCTATCAAAGTGGGCGCAGGATTGCCCGACGGGATTTTAAGTCACGCTTTATATATTTTGTTTTATATCATTTGGGCTCATTATTTCCCCAAAATCAGATCCTTGAGCTCTCCAAAACCCTCTCTCTAAGTCTATAAACTAATCCAAGCCAAAATCCAAGAAAATCTAAGAGAATCAAGAGATTCATGTGCGAAGAAGCTTGCTAGGGTTTGTGGAGCTCAAATTTTCCTTTGGTGTTGATGTTAGAGACTTTATTTTAGTGGAGTAAGTTGATCCAAGACTTGTTCTTATGTGATTAAGGTAAGATTTTACATCTTTTAATATGGGTAAGGTTGTTTGATTGTTATACCATGTGGGTGAGGGAAGAAAAGTGAAAAGAGAGTCCAAGTATGAACTTGAGAATATTATAAGATATAAGTTAACTTGAATTATGATTCTTGGCATGTTATGAGTATAATCTTGATATGGGTGACACTAATGATGTTGGGGGAGTGTTGTATGTAAGTATATATGGTGTTGTGTTATGGCTATTGTTATGCATGATCATGAAACGGAGTTTTGGGGATTCAATGATGCTTAACTTGAATGAAGCCCCTTAATTATGGTATTTTTGATAATATCGTTGTTGTTTGGGAGTAGCTTTGGAAATTAGTAAAAGTAGATGAAATAAGGGAAATGCTGCCCAATTTTCACTAGCTTACGAATTATATTAGTTTGCACATAAGAGTGTCGTTAAAACTTAACCTTGGTATGAATCCTTTTAAATGTAGATTTCTCAAGCTTTGGAGGTGAACGTTAAGTAGTTAAGAAGACGTAAAGGTATGTAAGGTTAACCCTTCTTTCTTAAGGCATGATTTCATTGTTAAATACCTTCACGCGAAATCTATAATGTCCTCCATTTCTAGAAGTGCTAAAGCTCACAAGTCTTGATACTCTTATTATATTGTTGATCTCATCCTACGATAGTTGTTCTCTAAGGAAAGATATAGTGATGATGATGTTGATGATACTTATGCACCCTATGTATATATATGCATGGCTATTTGGTAATGTCGAGCTTATGCGGTCATGTATGATATCTACTGCGCGCACGCCACTACAGTTGGGTACGTATAAGATTGAGCCTTTTTATGGCCAGGTATGTGTAACACCGAACCTACATATTCGGGTATAGTACTACTATATGCATATGTGTATGTATGGAAGTTTTCATTTGAAAAAGGGTAACTAATCTCCAGAGGTATAACTGGCTCTACTATCCCATGACTCTTTTATCTTATATTATCCTTCATGCTTCTACTATGTTATTGATTATGCCTTACATACTTAGTACATTGTTCGTACTGACGTCCTTTTATTTGTGGACGCTATTCCCACAGGTGGACAGGGAGATAGACTTGATCCTTAGGCTGCCTATCCAGAGACTGCTTTAAGGAGCTCCATTTGATCCGGAGTTGTAGCTGTTGGTACTATTCTTTTGTGTATGTATATATGGGCATGGCGGGGCCCTGTCCCGTCTTTATGATGTTACACACTCTTTCTAGAGGCTCGTAGACAGTTGTGTATAGCTAGATGTCTTTAAGCCTTATTTTGTATATCATTTGACAGCCTTGTCGACATACGTATATATATGGGCATAGTTGTTAATGATGCTATAAAAGTGCCATAGCCCGATGGAAAGTGTATTATTGATGCATAGAAATTATGAGTAGGCCATGTGGATCACCTAGATATGATTTTGGAAGTATGACGAGAGGTGCCCGGTGGGTTAGCTCCGGGTGCCCGTCGCGGCCCTCCGGTTGGGTCGTGACACCAGGCCACCGAGGCAGATGTGACTCCAACACAGACACGCCCCCGAGGTTACTTCTGACCAGGCTCTGCAGGATACTATGGCTAGAGTCTTACTCCATCTAGATGCCCAACAGGCTGCCGCTAGTGTTACTACTTCTGGTGGACGTTCATAGACCAGAGTTGGGGCACAGACCCCTAAGCAGAGACCTACTCGGGTAGCACACCCCGCGACTATGGCTCCCCATATTGATGCAGTACCAGCCCCAGCTGATGATTTTAGGCTCATGGAGGGCGCTATTATGATCGTGTCTGATCAGGATCTTATTGGGAGGTTTAGGAAGTTAGAGCGGCCGAGGTTTTTGGGTACTTCTACAGAGGACGCTTATAAGTTCTTCCTGAAAATGCATGAGTTGCTACATAGGATGGGGAACCTGGAGAGCCATGGAGTTGACTATGTGTCCTACCAGTTTCGCGGCGATGCGAAGATTTGGTGGAGGTGTTTTGTTGCTTACAGACCTGAGGGTTCTCCTCCCCTGACTTGGACTCAGTTCGACCGGGCTTTCTTTGAGAAGTGTGTGCCCCGATCTTTGAGAGAGGCGTGTATGGAGGAGTTTCTACATATTCAGTAGAGGGGTATGCCTATGGAGGCCTATGTGATCCGCTATCTGTATCTGGCCCGTTATTCCACTCATTTGATCCCTACTGAGCCTGACAGGATTAGGCGTTTTGTTGGTGGCTAAAACGGTTCTCTTCAGATTCCTTGCCTTCAGATGGAGGCTGTGAGGGCTTCCTTCCAATCTATCGTCGAGCATGCTTCTTTGGTTGAGGCCGCTAAGGCCCGTGCATTTGGGAGTGGTGGTGAGAAGAGGCAGTGTCAGATTGGGAGTTATGGCGGTTCTAGTTTGAGGGGATCCGATCAGTCTTCTAGGCCGTATCAACCATATTTCGATCGCCCTGTGCATTCAGCTTTGCAGGCTTTCTCCAGTGAGCCACCCAGGCAGAGAGCTCCCGAGAGTTTATTTTCTCGACCGGTAGACAGGGTTGTTTCATCAGGGTCCTCAGCTTCAGTTTATCAGCCCCCAACTGCTCTGATCTGTTTTTCATGTGGAGAGATTGGACATGTTGCTAGAGATGTCCCCGACCTAGGCAGGATTATTAGCCGCCGAGGACTCCGACATCATCTGGTGGTTGAGGTGGTGCTTCTCAGAGAGGTGGTGCTTAGTCAAGCCGCGGTAGTTCTCAGGGTTCTAGAGGTGGATCTCAGGCAGTTAGAGGTGGGTCCCAGAGTGCAAGAGGGGGATCTCAGACTGGGCATGGTGAGGCCTACTATTACTCATTTTTTAGTAGGCCCGAGGCAGAGGCCTCAGATGCTTACGATTTCAGGTACAATTTCTGTCTGTCATAGAGTAGCATCTTTGTTATTTGATCATGGATCCACTTATTCGTATGTGTCTGTATATCATGCCATTGATTGGGATTTTCCTTGTGATAGCATAGATATACATGTTTATGTCTCTACTCCGGTGGAAGATTCTATTATCGTGGATCGAGTTTATCGGTCATGTTTGTTTAATTTTATGGGGTATGACACTTGGGTAGATTTGATGATTCTTGATATGGTGGATTTTGATATTATCTTAGGTATGTCCTGGCTTTCTCCTTATCACGGGATTTTGGACTGTCACGCCAAGACAGTTACCTTGCCATGCCGGGCATTTCTAGGCTTTAGTGGAGGGGTACTTCTAGCCCCACTCTTAAGAAGATCATTTCCCTCATTCAGGTGAAGAAGTTAGTCAATAAGGGTGTTTAGGTTATCTGGCTCATGTGTGTGACACGACTGTTGTATCTCTGTCCCTTGAGTCCATTCCTATTGTGAGTGAGTTCACGGAGGTATTCTCATCGGATCTGCTAGGTATGCCACCCGATCGCGACATTGGCTTCTGCATTGACTTGGATCCGGGCACTCGCCCTATTTCTATTCCGCCATATCAGATGGCACCTACTGAGTTGAGAGAGCTTAACGAGCAGTTACAGGATTTATTAAGCAAGGGTTTCATTAGATCGAGTGTCTCCCTTTAGGGTGCTCCTGTGTTATTTGTGATGAAGAAAAATGGAACCATGAGGATGTGCATTGATTATCACCAGCTGAACAAGGTTACTATTCGGAACAAGTGCCCTATGCCTCATATTGATGACTTATTTGACCAGCTTCAAAGTGCTTCAGTGTTTTCGAAGATTGACTTGTGTTTAGGATACCACCAGTTGAGGATCAGGGCTGAGGATATTCCTAAGAAAACCTTTCGGATGAGATATGGGCACTATGAGTTTCTGGTGATGTCTTTTGGTCTTACCAATGCCCCAGCTACATTTATGAGTTTGATGAATGGTATTTTTAGGCCATTCCTTGACTTCTTTGTGATTGTGTTTATTGATGATATCTTGGTATATTCCAAAAGTAGAGAGGAGCATGAGAGCCATCTTCGTACTAGTCCTGGGCTATTGAAGAAGCATAGCTTGTTTGCTAAGTTTTCGAAGTGTGAGTTTTGGTTAGAGTCTGTGGCATTCTTGGGCCATGTTGTGTCTAAAGATGGGATTATGGTTGACCCACAGAAGATTCAGGCTGTGAGGGGTTGGGCAAGGCCCACTACTATTACCAAGGTGCATAGTTTCGTGGGTTTAGCCAGCTACTATCGTCGCCTTGTGAAGGATTTTGCTGCTATTGCTTCGTCTTTGACCAGATTAACTCAGAAAGATATTCCCTTCCAGTGGTCCGATGATTGTGCGGAGAGCTTTCAAAAGCTCAAGCTTCTTTTGACTTCAGCCCCGATCTTAGCATTACCTGTGGAGAGTAAGGATTTCGCGGTCTATTGTGATGCATCTCGTATGGGTTTGGGTCTTTGTGTTGATGCAGGAGGGTAGAGTAATATCTTATGCTTCCCGTTAGTTGAAGATTAATGAGAAGAATTACCCTACCCATGTTTTGGAGTTGTTGGCCATGGTCTTTTCTTTGAAGCTTTAGAGGCATTATTTGTACAGTGTCCATTGTGAGGTTTTCACCGATCACCGTAGCCTTCAGCATGTATTTACCCAGAGAGATCTTAATTTTGGGTAGCACCAATGGATGAAGCTCCTGAAGGACTATAACATCTCTATTCTTTATCATCCCGGGAAAGCCAATGTTGTGGCTGATGACTTGTGTCGCAAGGCAGTGAGTATGGGGAGTTTAGCTCGTTTGATTATTTTCGAGCGTCCATTGGCCAAGGAGGTTCAGACTCTGGCCAACAGTTTTGTTCGCCTTGATATTTTAGCCCCAGACAGGGTTTTGGCTTATGTAGTGGCGAGGTCATCTTTATTGGATCAGATCAGGACTCATCAGTTTGAGGATGCTCAGTTGAGCAAGATTCGAGACAGAGTTTTGAGGGGCGAGGCCAAGGAGGTCGTGATTGATTCTGAGGGCATTTTGAGGATTAAGGGACGCGTGTGCATTCCTCGTATTGGTGATTTGATTCAGTTGATCTTGTCCAAGGCTCATAGCTCTCGATAGTCCATTCATTCGGGGGCGACTAAGATGTATCGTGATTTGAGGCAGCACTATTGGCGGCGTCGGATGAGGAGAGATATAGCGGATCTCGAGGATAAGTGTGGAAATTGTCAGCAAGTTAAATATGAGCACCAGCGACCCGGCGGTGTACTTTAGAGGATGCCCAATTCCAAGTGGAAGCGGGAGAGAATTGCCATGGATTTTGTTGTCGATCTTTCGAGGACCCTCGGCAAGTTTGATTCTATTTGGGTGATAGTTGATCGGTTGACTAAGTCCACTGATTTTGTTCTGGCTTAGATTTTTATACCGCGTAGAAGCTAGCCAAGTTGTACATTCGGGATATTATGAGGTTGCATGGGGTTCCTATTTCTATTGTATCTGATCGGGGTATTATCTTCACTTCTCGATTTGGAGGGTTTTTCATGAGGAGTTGGGTACCCGATTGGATCTCAGTACAGCTTTTCATGCCCAGACCGATGGCTAGTCCGAGCGGACCATTCAGGTGCTCGAGGACATGTTGAGAGCTTGTGTTATTGATTTTGGCGGTCATTGGGATCAACACTTACCATTGCGAGTTTGCGTACGGTGCGGTTATCATTCGAGTATTGGCATGGCGCCTTTTGAGGCTTTATATGGTAGGAGATGTAGATCTCCGGTTGGCTGGTTTGATGGGTTCGAGGATCGACCTTGGGCTATGGATCTGTTGAGAGAGTCCCTTGATAGAGTGAGAGTTATTAAGGCCAAGCTTTTGGCAGCTCAGAGTCGGCAGAAGATGTATGCAGTCTGGAAGGTCCGAGATCTAGAGTTTGTTGTTGGTGATCAAGTTCTACTGAAGATTTCACCCATGAAGTATGATGATTTCACCGAGTCCTTTACTAGGGGGCCGGGTACGATATATATGTATATGACTTCATTCACCGAGTCCCATAATGGGTCGGGTACGGTATATTATATATATATATGCATGACTCAATTCATAAGGTATAGATGATTTGGTGTTACTTGATTATCATATTTGTCTCTTGTCATCTTTGACTTAGTCATGATCTCCATTATTGTACTTCATGCTTTACATACTCAGTACATTTTTCGTACTGACCCCCTTTTTTCGGGGGCTACGTTTCATGCCCACAGGTACAGACTCTCAATTTGGTGATCCTTCGGTCTAGGACTTCTGCTCAGCTGCTTGGAGAGCTCTATTGTCCCGAAGCTTGAGTCATTTTGCACAGTCCTTTAACATAGGCTTTGTTATACTCTTAGAGGTCTGTAGACATATGTGGGTTGTGTATATACGGTTTGGTCAGCCATATCGATGTAGTTCGTCTTGGATGTCCCCGTGTATAGTGGCAGACTTGTCGGCTTGCATATTTGTTATGTTTTGGTTAGTCGTGGCTCCTTGGGAGACGCTTTTATTCGATATATGGCATTATGATTCTACGACGTTTTACGAAATTTCAGATTGTCCTTAGCATCAGTCTGATTATATCTAACAAGTTTGTATACGAGTGTCCAACTCGGGCCCTAGTCATGGCCCACCAATTTGGGTCATGACAAAAGTGGCTATCGTAGCAAATTCATCTCGGAGTGTCTACATGCATCGTGTCTAGTAGAGTCTTGTTTATCGATGTGTTGTGCACCACATCTATAAACAGAAGCTGCCAGGACATTTAGGATGTCATCTTTCTTTTTTATCATAGATCGTGCGAGGAGCCAATGATAGGAAAGCTCGTTCTTGGTACGATTTTTGTTAAATTGCGGGGATTGTATTGGAGAAGAGGACAATTTCGATTAATGGGAGCGTAAGTGAGGCTCCGAATGGGGACGTGAGACCGTATCACCCGTCGACTCAGATCGAGGATGTCAAGAGGTATAAGAAAAAGCATCAGCTATTCCATTTGAGACGGACCCATCGGAGAATGTGGCTCCAGTAGGAGGAGACTCGACTGAGAAATCATATGAAAAAGACCCGTTTAAGGGTTCACGAGACTCCTGCGGATGAAGACGTAATTGAGGAAGTACAAAGTTTATCACATCTAGATTTTCCCTACGTTTCAGCATTATGTTAGGCCAGACTAGTAGACAGTGGGAAGACAAGGATGAGGAGTACACTTCACTCTATAGCCCACCAGATCAGGCTAAGGACCGATCGGCTACAGGTATACGAGTTCTTATTGGAATTTCCTATGTGCGTATGTAATTACTTCAGGGTAATACTGAATAGTGATGAGCGGAAATCCTAAAAGGGATCAGTGACTTGAGTATTTGGAGGTAGCTGCGATTAAGGTGTTGTCGCCACCATTGGGAATCTTGAAATCTAGGATGGAAGGTAGTCATATACACAGATAAAAGAGGATTATTGAGGATTTCAAAGGCCAAAAAAAGTATTTGCTTAGTCGGAAGAGTAAGAGATCCTTTTAATCCGGAGGGAGATGCATTACGAGAATTTATTGGGGCCCGTTAGAACTTCAACTGGTTCTAGGTCATGTGAGGAAGGTCACGCAGTAAGGCGTATGCGATTATACCAGTACTAACGCACCGGATTTCATTAGAGTTTCAAGGTTAAGCGTGCTGGGGTGAGAGAAATACTAAGATGGGTGACCCCCTGGGAAGTATATTAAGAGTCCTACAAATTCAGACAGAAGAGACAGATGAGAAGATAGAGTATCCTAAGAGAGATTGGAGTATGCGGAGTGGTTAGAAACTCTAAAAGATCGTGAAGGATGAGGCGGACTAGACGGACAAAGAGAAAGAAGGTGCTTCACCGCTCTAGAATAACGACGAGTTCGAATAGTATTGGAAAGCACTTTGTAAGCGAGGCGTTAGTGTATATATATGTGTGTGTGTGTGTGTGTGTGTGTGTGTGTATGACATCCCATATGTGGCTACGCCAACCGGTATATGTGTTCCAGCAACCGACGTTGCGGAATACTAAAGGCATCAATCGAACAGGGTAGTGAAGTTCAAGTGACAAATGTTACAAGGTAAGTCGATGTTACTTTCACTACAAATAGAGTTGAAAGCCTTAATGCGATAATATCGGGGAAAGGAAGAAAGTGAATAGATAGAAAGTAAAGTATAAGAAGCGAGGATGAGTGAAGCTTCCAAGAGGGACGACGGGTAAGGCAAGGGACTATTTGGATAAAATTCGAAGGTAGGCATGCAAAAGGGATAAAGTATGGTAGTTTGAAACAAAAGATGAATGTGTGGGGTCAGGAAACGGACTTCGATAAGTGGGACTAAAGGATAGTAATCACAAATAGGGATGTAAAGTACGAGAGAATGATCGAGGCCTTGCATCTATACTAAGAGATTTCCGGCCTCTCGAGAGGTGTATAAAGGATAAAAATGTAGTCATGCGGCACGGTTGCCTCGGAAACGGAGAAGCTTTCCTCAAAGATGATTTAAGAATAGAACGGATTTGCACGTTAAAAGGAATATCTCACGAACTTCAGGGTCAATATTATAAAATAACAAGTGGAGAAGGGCGCTCGAGGAGGAAGGTTTGAGGATGAAAGTAGGAAAGGTACACTAATGAAATTTTGGTGGAGGAGAGAAGAAGAAGGTAAGAACGAAAAATCGAGCAATCACCAAGGACAGAGTATAATGAGCTAACAAAAGCTAGCACCTGAGGGTACATCGATGACATGGGATGGGGATTAAGAATACCAAAGATTTAATTATAAAGGAAATAGAAGGATATATGGGAAATATTCGTGAGTATGGACTAGCATTGGCGGGGGAAGAGAATATAAAGAAGAGTATATTTGCAAGATTTCAGCCTACACAAATAAGAGTTGGCGAGAACAACGGAAGAACTACGACGCAGGTAGTGGGATGCAAATAAGTAGTTAAGGAAATTAGGATGCTTAGCTATGAATAAAATGATTGATAGTGGAAGTGGAAGAGTGTAGCATATTAACTCTCAATGATATATTGTAGACGTAAAGTGAAACCGACCGAGAGTAAGAAGAATTTCAGTGATAATAGTTGTGGAGGAAGACGAAGGATAAAAAGAGCAAAGTGTACCCAAAACATTAGAAATGTTTGATGGATTCCAATGTCCCCATTAACCCGTTGATTCGGTAAATGTTTAATCACAAAAGGTAGAAGTAGAAAGGGCCTTAAAGAAAGCGCAGAGAATGGATACGTAATGCATGTCGCTTCGTTTAAATGCAAAGCCCTCGATTAGCGAGAAAGGAAAATAAGTCGAGCACGTACGATGACAGAATTCTCAGACAAAAAGACCAAAAGAATTGGAGGATCGTTAGGGTAGGCTGATGACTACTGATACTCGGGAGTTACTAGTGTATAAGAACACCCTTGAAATGGGTGTGGCATTGTCAAAATTCCAAGGAAAGAAAGATGTTAGCTTAAAGAGGCCAAGATTCGGGACGTAGTGGCATATCAAGAATGCATTGAAAGGAAGCAGGAACGAATTAAGATAATGCATACCACAAAGGTGTGTATGAAAAGGAATTAAAATGGATCAAGAGAATACTTCATGCAGAACGCGAGATATGATATTTCTAGACCAGGGAAATTTGTGCGGCACCTAAATAAGTAGCGACGTATCCTAAAGAGTAATAAAGAGAGTAGGAAAGCTCTATAAGCTAACCACAAAGAGAATGACGAAATGGATGATGAGTACAAAGGACACTTCGGGTTACAACGGAAGAAAATCTTGATATTGAAGGAAAAATATGAGAATCTTAACAAAGGAGTAACGATAAGTGGTGTGGCGATCTCTAAAAAGAGGAAGAAAGATGGGGGTGTAGATAGAAAGGCAGCAGCATCACCAGAAATTAGAAAGTATATCACGGGTCACTAACTATACTGAGCATAAGGGTATGTTTTATAGAATTATATTAACCATCGGCTTAAGGTTATGCCGCTTGAGATAGGAATCCACACACGCGCCAACAAGGAATGACGACTAACTAAGTGATCGATGGAATGAGGAAGTCAGGGTAAGTATACCATACCGATGTTGGAAAAGAAGCTGTGGTAAAGTGAGAATTGCCCTAACTTTATAATTATAAGTTATATTGCAAGATTTGAGGCAAAGGAATTAAGGGAGAGTTTTGACAAGAACTCGAAGATATTGTGAGCTATAGACCAGTTCGATCTATGATTATTGGTTCATCGCAATATATAATCTCGTTACGAGGAATAATAGAGATGGTGATGGAACATTAGGAATGTACATATTTAAGAAATCATATTGAGGATATGGTTATAAGCGATCATGGAAAGGAATTAAAACGGATAGTTGAAGAAACGACACGTTAAGAGTGAGGATTTGTCGGATGCGGAGTAACGGCTCGAACAAACGATAGGACATTAGTATAAAAAAATTTATGATGAATCGAAAAGCTTGGCTGATGAATTACGAGGGGATAATCTAGAACGTATCTAAGCTCAACAAGTACAAGAAGGGATAGCCAAGATAGCATCGGATGAGTCAACAAAGGAAAGTGCTGTATTCGAGCAAGGGAGTTATCAGTTAATAAAGAAATGAGGAACGAAGAGGAAGGATGCTCGCAGGACGGCGAGTAGCCGTGCGTGGCTAGTTAAACCACAGGAATGAAGACAGAATGAGAATAGAATACTAGTTGACTTGTGATCATATATATGAGAATTGAGGACTGTACGACTCACAAATGAATTTGATGAAGAGCTAAGAGAGAACAGGACGAAACCGAGCCAAATTATAGTATAAGTATATGGTAATCGAACAAAAATTCAATGAGGATCTTGAGGATCGGTGCCTACTGACATTCGAGACGAATATTTTTAAGCGGGGGAAGGATGTTACACCCCGTATCTTCGAAGAACACTTATCAAATTTGAAGCATAAGTACTTTGAGTTATGGTTAAGTAAAATCACTTTGGAATGTAAGGAGAAAGCATTATTAAGTATATTTAATGAGTTAAGGTTGTATATAAGGTATACCGGAAGATGTTATAAGGAAATGAGTGGAAGAAATGGAGTAGTACGACTTTGGAGAAAGGATTGGTGAAGTTTTGTGTGAAACTTTTGGTCCAACTTGAGGGGCGAATATATCCGTAGCATATGAAGTGTTTTGAAGTGAAACAAAAGCCTAAAATGAAGTTCGTCGAGTCTAGTTTTCAACGCAACAAATCGCTCATCGATAGGACACGAGTGTAGAATTATGGACGTTACAAGTTCGGCTGACGGAAAGCGAAACGTATGCTACGATCCTTGCTACGTAAACCGACTTGCTACAGTCTTGCTACGGTGAACCGACCCGAATTTGACCCCATAAAAGGGGTAATAACCCCTTTTACATCGGATTACAACGAGAAAAATCCAGAAATTAGCAGAGAAAGAGTGAGGGAATAAAAAAGTGAGCAATTTTCAAGTAGCGAAGTGGTGGTTTAGGTTCGGGTAACGCATGGTTGTGATGCTAGTATTGTTTTGCGGTGGATTTTAGCGTGGATATTGAGGATATTCTTTGTCTTAACAAGAAAAGAGGTATGAATCTTTCTCTTTTGGTATTATTTAAGGCTTATTTACGGAGATAAAGTCATTAAATAATTGTGTAGTAAGTTGGTTAGTTATGGAAGAAGTGGAAAACGACGTGTGGCTGTTTTATGGTACATATTGGTGTTGGAAATAATGTTATTGATGTTGGTATTGTTGTTGTTGTTGGTTGTTGAATTGAGATTCGGGCTAGGCATATAAACGGGGGAAATGCGCCGATTTTCGACGGATATAAAATAGTTTGACTTGAGAGCTTAGTACAAATATACTACGATGAGTCTAACGATTGTGTGATTCCTCTTAAATGTAGACTTGCGAGCTCGGACGAATAAGTGTAGATAATTGGAGGTTGGACAGGTATGTTAAGGCTCGTCCCCTTTCTTTCAAAGGCATGATTCCTATGGTATGACCTCATAAATGTTTCCGTAACCTTCTTATCTTCAAAAGCTAAAAGTTCATGGTTCTTAAAACTTCTCATGATGTCAAGGATAGGAATGATTTTATGATGGTGACGACGATAATGATGATTTTGTATTTTAAGAACTCAAGTTTATGATTTCAAAGTGAGTATGAGAATGTGGAGCTACTTCTAGATTTTCTCAATTTTATTCATTGATGATGACTCTATTTCTAAAGGCTCCAAAGTGTATGTAAAGTTACCCTTTCTTTCTTTATGGCATGAATTACATAAGGCGAGCGAACAACGAACATATATGACTCCAGGAACTCTAGTTCTCAATAGTGCTTGACATGATAGTTGTCTTTAATTCTCAAGTGTTGGTTCATTCTGATTATTCTATTGAGTCTCAGATGATGATTTAGTTTGCATATGGTTGCTCATGATATTCTACTCGTGCATACCGTTAATATATCATTCACCGAGTCCCGGCCGGGTACGTATTCATGCACGGTTCATTGCATTGTTCACCGAGTCCCTCCTTTAGAGGGCGGGTACGGTATATATATGATGATTTCACCGAGTCCCTCACTGTAGGCCGTGTACTTCGTATATATATGATGATTTCTATCGAGTCCCACAGAGGGCCGGGTATGATATATATGTATATGACTTCATTCACCGAGTCCCATAATGGGCCGGGTACGGTATTATATATATATATATATATATATATATATATATATATATATATATATATATATGTATATATTATATATATATATATATATATACATGACTCAATTCATAAGGTATAGATGATTTGGTATTGCTTGATTATCAGATTTGTCTCTTGTCATCTTTTACTCAGTCATGATCTCCATTACTGTACTTCGTTTACATACTCGGTACATTTTTCCGTACCGACCCCCTTTTTCGTGGGTCGCGTTTCGTGCCCGCAGTACGTACACTCGGTTTGGTGATCCTCCCAAGCCTAGACTTCGCTCAACCGGCTTGGAGTAGCTCTATTGATAGGAGCTTGAGTCATTTTGGTACAGGTCCTTTGACATAGGATTTGTTATACTCTTAGAGGTTTGTAGACATATGTGGGTTGTGTATATACGGTTTGGTCAGCCATATCGATGTAGTTTGTCTTGGATGTCCCCGTGTGTAGTGGCAGACTTGTCGGCTTGCATATTTGTTATGTTTTGGTTTGCTGTGGCTCCTCAGGAGACAGGTTCCTTCTGATATATGGCATTATGATTCTACAGCATGCTTTTACAGATTTCCACATTGTCCTTAGCATCAGTCTGATTATATCTAACAAGTTCATATACGAGTGTCCAACTCGGGCACTAGTCATGGCCCACCGATTTGGGTCATGACAGTACCTTCATCCCGTACTTGGAATGATCAAAATCTAGCTTTCTAGAAATTTCAAGTAAAGTATGGGCACGAGGTGCGAGCCGTACTTCAAAGTACGTCCCGTACTTGCATCTCGTACTTTAGAATTGCAATTTTTCAGTTGCATTGGAAAGAAGACTCATTGAACTTGAATTTGCATACCATAACTTCTCATATTCTAGGATATATGCCTCGCTCAATTTGGACAAAATGTCCAAAATTCTGGTAAGTTTTCCCAAAGTTTTGACAAACTTAATTCCTTCAATTCGCTTTATCTTGGAACCTTTTAACACTTGTTTAGCACTTGTTAGAAGTCCTCCTTAACCTTATAAGGGTTTCATGACCTCTCTTTCTTACGTTAGTTTACTTACGACGCGAAAATTTTCGAGGTGTAATATCCTTCCCCTTGTAAAAACATTCGTTCTCGAATGTTAAACTCTCAGAGATCTTATAGAAATTTTGGCAGAGCCTCCCATGTAATTGTATCACTACCAACCTGTGACACAGCAACCCAAAATATATAATGCCGCACAGGGCCACAATAAGCAATCAGTAACAACAATAGCCCCACACGAATAATGACAGTAACTAGTAGCATATACATACTTGAAGGCTATGATGTCTCAGTCTAATCCCCTTTGGAAATGGAATCAAATGCGGATATCTGGATCTCCTCTAGGAAAAGCAAGCACATATATCTAAATCTCCTATCTTCCTCAGCTTCTCAGGTCATTTCCTTTACATTCACATTCCTTCATAGTATTTTACCAAGATTACATCTTTGATTCTCAATCCACAACCTTAGAACTTGGTGATCTACGAAGGTAGTAGGAACTTCCTCGTCAGATAACTATTATGTAATCCAAATACCATCAATTGGTAAAACTGTTGGGGGGGGGGGTTCTCAATACACTTCGGGGCATAGGCGTGTAAAAGATTGGATATGCGGATTCTCGGATCTGAGGGTACATCTCTAGGCCCTTTGACTCATCCCGCGCATATTCTTGTGAAGTCTAAAATATCCAAAGGTAAACTTGTCTTGCTTAATAATTCCTATAAATCTCTTCAAAATGAAATTCCAAATCTCAAACAATCTAATACTCCCTCATTCCTATAGAGCTTCATATGGACCATCTGGATATGCAAATTTAAGCCACACTAACTGGTCATCCCAATTTCCTTAAAAGTCTAGCATACATGTTCATAATATATCCTGAGACATATAAAAAGGGTGCTCTACCTTCCCACTTATCTCAAGGTGGAAGTCAACACTGGGGTAACCTATATTCTTCAGGTTCCTCTGAATGTACTGATCCTAGGTACTAGTAAAGAACTGGGCATCTTAACCAGATAATTCCATATATAGCTTACATGATCCCTTACAGCTTACATGATCCCTTACAATTGTAAGATCCATACTAATCATTCCTTCATTCCTCAACGACATATCCATTTGTTTCCTTGGTCTTTCAGGCTTCTGTTTGTTTATTAACGAACTACGAACTCTCTGTGATATTTCCTATTTATCGATCCACTAAGGTCATGATACATCCTTGTTACTTCTGAATAGATCATATAACTTTGCTACATTCAGCATATAGTCGGTTCTAATAACTAGGAATCCATCTTGCTGAGATACTCCCTTCCTGAATAAACGTATCCATTTTGGTGCTAGGTCCATCCTTATTCATCTTAATGCCATGAAGTTGTCTTACACGAACTTATAATGCCATGAAGTTGTCTTACACAAACTTACTCCTCATTATCCTCTTCATTACCGCCTCTAGACTTTAGTTCCTTATTTAGGTCCATCTTATTCCATTTACTTACTACACGACTTTAATTCTTTTACATCCTGAATATTCTATGCCTAGAATTCTCGTATCATCATAAGATTTCGCTTCCATATAATCATGCAAATTTATTCTTTTTTCATCATAGGTTGTTACCGTCAAGTACTCACGTGCCTTCAAACAGTCCATTTCCATTTCGCCCCTCTTCCATTGTTAACTCCGCCTCCTTCTCTTAATAAAGACATTACTAGATTCTAACTCAAATGCTTTTTCCTTTAAATCTTTCCCCGTACAGTGCTTTTCCAACCGATATGCTATATTGGAACTTCATATCCACATGACTAACTCGTAGTGATTATTTCACTTAACCTCTTATCTTAGTCCATTACTGACCCTCCTATTACACCCTTATCTTAAAACTTCGAGTAATTCCCTCCTTGGAGTACTATCTCCCAATCTTTATTTAGTCACGCATATGTCTGGCTCTTTATGTTTATCATCAAATAGTCCTTACACCTTATCGGCCTACTAGCATAGTGTTCCTTTGAGGTAGTTTCCAATTCCTTTGTTAATATTTTTCCATCTTCTAACGAGGCATACTCCTGATCATATACTTGTCGTCTCGTCTTCCCCTCTTAAGGTGTTATCCCACTACTCTATATACATCCCATTTAGCTCTCTTTTTCCCTACAGGTACATACTCCCAAAAAAATTCGCGACTAATCTTGACCATAATTGTTCATCAAACTGAGTCTATCTAGTCGATTCTTTGCATACACATGTAAGGGTCACACATTCTCATAGACATACTGGCCTTGGATGAGCCTAATCTTCCATCAAGGAGATCTCCAAACTTTTCATTATTGACTTTGCAGAAATTATCTTTCTTCTATTACTCGCTTTCCCATTTCATCACTATAGTGGTATCTAGCACAAGATTCTTTGCTAAAAAATCCTCCCTGATTGTTAATATTCCCCCTTTTCTTCATTACATAAATTCTCATAATTTTGACAGGTCTCTTTTAGACTACAAGTTCGTCCCGTCAATGAAGGGCATATCTTATATCAAATTGGCAAACTCATACTTATTCATTTCCCATCATACAGTTAATTCTTCCAGAATATCTCTCACTTCTTTCATTAACTATTCAGCTTTGTATTACTAGCTCAATAATCCTGTGATGGTAAAACTTCTGGAGGGAAATTTTTCCGTACCTAGGTCCTACCTTCGTCTTATACGTACCTGCGAAACAACTCATGCTTTATATATCCTTATACTCGTACCTTTGTATAACATCTTGCCAATATACTTTATATGATGAGAAAGCCCTCGTCACGTCAATATCTAGCTCATTTACTAATGTAAATCATTTTTTTAACTTCTTCTAACCAATCATATCTTTTCTTTAACATTCAGAACAATAACTACCCTTGGACAATCTTGCATTCCGTATCCTACCTCTTTAGACCTTTAGCATCATCATCCTTATAACTGATACTCTTTTCTGTTTTCGTAATTCATGCTTTACCTCTTTCTACTCGTAAATGATTCACATATTTACACTAAAGTGTCATATCTAAACATATGCCTATCCTTTCCACTTCTTACCTCAAGGAGAAAATGCAATTCCAATCTAATCATACCGATATCTCATTAATAAAATACTTCTAAGGTTGCTAACCCCTCATAGTATAAGCACAGTTATTTGTTGTCGCCCAACTGAAAATCCCATCAATTTTTTTTTTAATTTTTTTTTAGATCTTATCGGGAATATTTCAGAAGTTATCTTAACAAAATTGCATGTAATCTATTGATACCTCCCTCAAGGGTAGTTAAACATTAATACAACACTAATTGTACCTGACGTCGTCACTCATCCCCTCATACTATACTATCTCCTCTTACTTACAAATCATTCATATCTTACGGCTTCCTCTTGATACCCATCATTTGTAATTATGTAGATATAATCTCTCTCTATCGAACTATGTTCCCCACACATACCTTTCCTGTTTTATTAGACCATTACCTTATTACCACAACATATCTTTTCCCACTGTCTTATCAATGTATTCACCGTCTTAACCTGGACCACAAATTCCACTTAGGACTCCTCTTTTTCCTTTCCTTAATATAATCATTGGGGTTTTACGACTTACCATCGTTGCATAACATAAAATGTTTCAAAATCGTACTTGCTTAATTTTAACACCTTATCAAAGCAACAAATATACCTTCCATCATTGGTTGCTCCGGTCTTGAAACTCCGACGGATGTGGGACTTCCCATGGCCCTACTCAAGAACCCTGATTTGGCACGAATTGCTCTAACATGGGCTAAAAAAAATTCTTCTTCCTGTTGTCTCTCTATCGGTTGTTCACCGCCACTCGAAACTTCTACAAATGTACTAACTATACTAACATGTCTGGCCTAGCCACCACCTTCATTTGAACCTTGTTTCGAAGATACCATCAAGTCTTGGTTAATAGGGTCCTCAGACTGCAAACTCCTCAGTTTCTCAGAAAGCCCTGCACTCTACACTGATCTACCATAATTCGAAGCTTGAGGATCAACTCCCAGCATTGACCTCTCCCTTCCTTTCCCATCTATGGCTAATGGAGGAACTGGCAACACTGGGGCTTTTTCTGGCTCCTTTACTCTTATCAAAGTCGATGATATATGTAGCACTGATTTATCCTGAACCTCCGACGGTCCGTTTCCACAGAGACAGCAGATCTAGACGATGGGTCGGGTCTCAACGAGGGTACATCCTCACTTGGGTCCTCCTCCAAAGTGTAACTTATTCCTCCCCCTGTCATAATTACAATCCTCGAATCACCCGTAATCCTTTCTGAAGGAGTCGTCGTCAACTGTAAAACAACGGAGGTCAGGGTTGAAGATTTATACCTTATGACTCAACTCTATAGAACGATCTAGGATACAAAGAAGGGTAACCATCCTAAATTCCCTGTAGCCTCCTATTTATAAGTGTAGCGCGATTCACACCCATAAACAAGACTTTACTGGACACGGCTCGTAGATACACCCTAGGACGAACTGCTCTGATACCACTTTTGTCACGACCCAAGCTAGATGGGTCATGATCGGCACCCGAGCCCTACTTGCCGAGCACCACGAAACATACATACATCTCATATTCATATATGAGTGGGTCATAATGCTAACTCATAGATTTCATAAGCTGTATGGGACACAAGCTCAAAGATAATATACATCGTCAAGCTAAAACTAAGTATACAAGCTGGACCCGACTGTCACATATACCTAACTATACATATTGTCTACGAGCCTCTACTGGAGTACATGATACAATAAGGATGGGATTGGTGGAATACCATGCAAACGCATATGCCATCTTCGACTCACAGCAACTCCGAGCAAGTGGAGTGCCACGACACCGCTAAGAAAACAAAACGTAGCCGGTGTCTCGAGAGATCCGTCAACTTGTATCTCAAGACCTGAGGGCATGAAACGTAGCGCCCCCAGCAAAGGGATGCCAGTACGGACAATGTACTGAGTATGTAAAGCATAAAAAAATAGCATACTAGAGACATGAGAGTAACAGGAAACATGAGGGAGAAAATAAATCTGTACATCTCAGTTGTTTCTACAGACTAATGATATGCATAAATACTGTGCATCTGAACTGCCTCTGAGGGCTAATGATATATATATATATATACATACATATATGTAACGCCCGTCTAACCACTGTGAGAATCCCATCGTATCGTATTGGCCGACATCATCATCATCGTATCATCATATGACCAGCTGATTAGGTGGTAGTTCGTATATAACGCTATCACCTTCCCCATACCCCATATATATATATGTGTGTGTGTGTGTGTGTGTGTGTGTGTGTGTTTGTGTGTGTGTTTGTGTATATATATATAGGGTTTTGCTAACCTACAACATGAAGGTTGTAGGTTAGCACCCCACCCACTTTTTAGTTCACTTAAATACCCTTCCTAATTATTAACCAAAGCTTTAAATTTAGGGACCCTTTTGTTATTTAACAAAAAACTCAATTTCTTTCCCTCTCTCACAAACTCAATTTCTTTCCCCCTCTCACCCAAAGTTCCCACCATCAGATCTCACCCCATGAGGCAGCCATGGTGTTCTCCTTCTAATTAGGGATCTAAAGGTTTTTTTTTTTATCTTCTCTTCTTCCAACATTGAATACTGTAATAATGGACGTAAGAATTTAGCCATGGTTTATCTCATTGTCTTAATTTGTTCTTTCCTCTTCTCCAACTCTTAATTTCATTATCCCGCAAAATCTTTTCGTCAATCTCCTTCAAAACTTTCTTCTCTATCTGATTTCCGGCAACTCCACTTTGTTCATCTTTTTCCTCTGCGATTCTTTTTTTTTCTTTTGGGTATAACTTCACTTCAGATTTGTAGTGCCAGACAGTAGCAGTACCACCGTTGCTCGGTGAAACTCCATTAGAACCATCACTATCCGCTTCAATTTCTAAGTAGTAGTGAAACTCCACGCCCAAACTTTTTGCTGTGTACATTTTCCAGCAGCATTACTTATGAAATCTTTGAAATAATTACAAACACTTGCTATTGGAAATGATCCAAGACTTAAAGAATGATTTATGTGGTTGCTCTTCTTAGAATTGATTTAAAAGTTGTGTTTACTAAACCTTGATGCTGAAAATTATCACGGGAGAGAAAATCTAATAGGGGTTGGAGTTTTGGACAGGAGAGAGAAAATTAATATTTAATGAAATGACAAAAGGGTCCCTGTATTTAAAGCTTTGGCAAATAATAATGTGGTATTTAAAGTGAACTAAAAAAATGGGTAGGGTGCTAACCTACAACCTTCATGTTGTAGGTTAGCAAAACACACACACACACGCACACACACACACTATATATATATTATATAGATATATATATATACATATATATATATATATATATATATATATATATATATATATATATATATATGCATGAACTCCGATAGGAGTGCACGTGACTCTAGAGACCATACTAGATATAAAGAGAGACTTTTTGAGGATATCATTATGGACCATGAAACAAATGGATCATTCCTAATTCTAAGAGTAGAATCATTATGGATTAGCATTACGTATACGTTCGGTCCACAAGGATCATGCCAAAAAGAAAGAAAGGAATAGCCTTACATACCTCCAATCGTCGAAACAATCCAACAATCGAGCTACTTACAACTAGCAAGCCAATTATATAACCAAAAATACATATATAAACTTAGATGGTGCTAGTATATCACGTATATCAACGACAACTTGATTCTAAAGTAAAACGGGCAGCATTTTCCTTTACTCTCTAATCACCTCAACATATACAACAACCCACAATAACAACAACAAACTTACAAAAGTCCTTAAATACTCCTTTCATTGCCCTTTCAAAGAATATACACCAAATAGCCCAAAGTATACCAATATACAATAACAATATACACTTCCTTTCTTCCCAATCAAGGAGCATAATCTCGTCAACACATCAACAACATTAGATACTACTCATATTCATGGAAATTAACTTAACAATACAGCCACAAGATGTTCAAAACAGTCCATGAACTCAACATAGTTCCTAACTCATGTTTGGACTTCTCTTCTCATTTTCTTCCTTCAATCAAGTTGTATAATTATCAAACAACATCGATAATATCATACCCAAGAAATGACATTCAAACTAGACTCAAATCCATCCAAAACTTCTTTTCAAATTCAATTCATATCCAACAAATACAACACAAAACTTTATGACTTTTCTCCATAACTCTTTTCACTTTTAGGACTTGCTAAATCTTCAAATCAACTCAACATAAGAAGTAAGATGAATAACATACCTTATATTTGAAGAATTTCAACCCACATAACTTGCTCCAAGACTTAATCACCATAACTCCAAGTGAAAGTAAGAACACCCACCTTCCATAAATTAGCTTAGGTTTTCAAGGTTTGATCTTCTCTTGAAAAGGTTTAGGATGATTAGAATGGATTAGAAATAGTTGGGAGGGCTTAAAGGGTCTAGAAGGATCTGTTTTGATGTAATAAAATGACCCCAAGTCATGGGAAATCAGTATATAGGCCAAGTCCACCGACTTAAAAATGTCTGGAATTTTCGATCAAAGTACGGGCAAAAAGTGCGGGCCGTACTTCCAAGTATGGGCCGTACCTTCATCCCGTACTTGGAATGATCAAAATCCAACTTTCTGGAAATTTCAGGTAAAGTACGGACACAAGGTGCCGGCCGTACTTCAAAGTAGAGGTGGCAATTGGAGGCCATATTTAAAAAATTAGCCCATTGAACCCACATTTTAGTGAGTTAGGTCACTCATATTTCAGGTGGGTAAGTATGAGCTTCAAGTCTCTTTTTGACCTATAAAAATATGGGCAAACATGGGTAAAATATAGGTATCCATATACGAACACACTAGACCCAATAACAACTCCTTTCGAAAATGAGAAAATTCTTTGTTACCTCCCACCCCACCACTCACGCCACTACCCCCCCCCCCCCCCCCAACATTTTCTATTAATTTATTTTACTTCTTTAAAAAAATATAAAAAGTGAGAAAAAATTTTCTTACCTTCCACTCCGACCCTTACCCATCCCCCCGGCCCATGCAAATTTCAATTTCATATATTCTACTTTTATAAAAAATGGAAAAAAAAAACTTCTTACCCCCACCCCACCCTACCCTACCCCCTTCACGACCCACCCCTCCTAAATTTCAATTTCATATATTTTACTTTTATAAAAAATGGAAAAAAAAACTTCTTACCATGACACCCCCTCCCCCCTTCCCCCTCCCCCTGAAATTTCAATTCCATATATTTTACTTTTATAAAAAATGGAAAAAAAGTTCTTATCCCCACCCTCCCCCCCTCCCAAATTTCAATTGCATGTATTTTACTTTTATAAAAAATTTACCCCCACCCCCACCGATCCCCCCCCCCCCCCTCCCAAAAAAAAATTCAATTTCATATATTCTACTTTTATAAAAAATGAAAATAAATTTCTTAACCCCCACCCCACCCCTGAAATTTCTATTTCATAATATCAATTATGAATCTATGAAAAAATTAATTTAACTTGACAAAAGAAAAAAAAACTACAAATGTTACACTTGAAATAATATTACACTTGTATAATATGAGCTAACCCATAACCAACCCACTCATTTATCACCCAACCCATATTTACCCACATGATTTATGGGCGGTTTGAAACGCAACCCATTTTTGTTAAAACCATTTTCAACCAAATCAAATCCAATCAAACTCATCCATTTTCCACCCCTACTTCAAAGTACGTCCCGTACTTGCATCCGGTACTTCAGAATTGCGAATTTTTAGTTGCATTAGAAAGAAGACTCACTAAACTTGAATTTACATAGGTTATGGATTCCATAATTTCTCATATTCTAGGAGATATGCCTCGCTCAAGTTGGACCAAAATTTCTGTCCAAAATTCTGCCAAGTTTTCTCAAAAATTTGACAAACTTAATTCCTTCAATTCGCTTGATCCCAGAACCTTTTGACACTTGTTTAGCACTTGTTAGAAGTCTTCTTAACCTTATAAGGGTTCCATGACCTCTCCAGCTTACGTTAGTTTACTTACGATGCGAAATTGTTTGAGGTGTAACATAATTAACACCCAAAGTCTCAACTCCGAAACCTATTATGCTACTTCTATTGAAACTAAATTAGTTCTAGCACCTCGTGAGTAGTAAGTAACCACTAAGTTACATGGTATTCCAATGATCTTGAGTAGCAAGCTACAAAGTATTAAATATCTTTCTCCTCGAATGGTTCAAATTTCTTTTATTGAATACCTAATATTACTAGACTGAGTTCTTGCGCCCCATATTGATTAATTAATTCTAGCTCGTGCGATTAAAATATTTTGCCTTTATAATATTGTTTAACACTACTGTAAAATAGTGGGATGAATCTCTATTTTTGTCGTGTTTTATGTTTTCTTGATTCATTATCTTTAAACAATAAATGTCTAGAGAATTTTTATCAAAGTCCTATAGAATTATGCATGATATCGTGTTCTAACTTCTACTTGTGACTTTTACATGACTTTTTAAAAAAAAATTACCAAAAATCAACTGAACCGTACTGATACCGAAGAGAAACCGAGATGATGGGACGGTTTCGATAAGTCTAATTTTGTTTATACAAAATAAAATAACCAAAAAATTGATATGGTATAAATTGTATAAAATAACCGCCCAAACCGTACCATTGACACCCCTAGCTCTTAGAGCCTCCAAGGATTGTTGGTGGTGAGGGATCAGCTCCTGTGTTTGGGAGCTTGTTGCCATGATGGTCGAGTCTGCTTGCATGGGGTTGGGGTTCGGTGTTGGGGATAGAGGTATGAAGGTGGGATTTAGGGGTGGCATAGATGGATTTATCAGTGGGAAGAATGGGGTGCTCTGGGTCACCTCTTGCATGAGAGTAGAGATCATCTCAATGGTTATTTGTTCCTAGGTTACTTGGAAAAAGGTTAGCAACAGGGTTTGCATCCACACATTGTGTCCATAATTGGCCATTCCTTGGTTTAGACCCGTGGTTATTATGTGCGCTAGGAATCTCGGGTCCCTGAGTATCAGAAGAGCCTCCTTGTCCTGGATGTTGAGGTTGAAGGTCATGGAGTGACCCTATAACCCCATCTCTAGCCAAGACGCTGGGATATGATCGGGGTTTTGACGGGTGGCGGCGAAGATGAGTTGGTTCTGGTTTGCATTTGAGCTTTTTGTAATTGTTGTTTTTTGTATTTGAAGAAGAGATATTTTTAGCAGACTTTAGCTCAGTAATGTGAGTTTGAGAAGAAGAGTGAGTAGAATGAGGGTTATATGCATCATTTATAGAGTGGTTTGCATAGGCGGTTTTGCAATAAATGGGGTCTCTTCGGTTCTTGTGATTGCCATCACGCTCTCCCCAGTGTAATTGTTTTTCTGGGGAGTATGTGTGATCAATTGAGCGGGAAGTGTCAAATCTAATTGTGGAGAAGGGTGATTAGATAGGTGGGGAAAACGATGAGTTTTTTTTTATTTGAATGGGTATATCGGTTACCTCGTTATTACTAATAAAAGGATCTGATTGGTATCGGGAACTAGTTGACTTAAGAGAAGAGTCATGATTTCTTTTCTTTTTTAGTTGCTTTTCGGATTCAATTTCTCTAGCGGTTTCGAAAAAATCAGGCTTGTTAATGATTGCGCTTTGGGTATTGTGGGGTAAGGATTTTTTTATCAGTATTTGTCTTTTGTGGACTATTAAAAACAAATGAGCTACAAAGGTATTGGGCCTAATTGGATGTTTCTAAGTTACCCGAAGTGGAGGTCTTATCATTTGGGCCTAAGTCTAAATCGGTTTGTTTTAGGCCCAAGTTTGTAGGTCCAAAATGAGCAGGCCCAAATCGGTTGTCCTTAGGTTTTTTCGCCACCGCTTTTCCTTTTATGGTGAGATTCCGGCCTTTGTAATTAAAAGTTTGGGATGATAGGAACTTACCTATGACCGCATCATAAGATTTTACCTATTGTATATGGCCCTTGGTTTGCTCCCTTTTGGTTTCTCCGGTCGATCTATCCTTCTTGTAAAGGCTTTTCTTTCTTCTTGGAAAATTCACCGTCTGCCACTCTTGTTGCGGTGGTGCTGTGGTAGCTGCTAGTCACTCCTTGGTGGTGGTGATAGGAATAGGTGGTTCTTTATGTTCACAATCAAAGATTGTGTGCCCAATTCTTTCACAACCCACACACAAAATCCCTTCACATTCATAGACTAGGGTTTGTTTATGAGATCTTATTCGAATTGATTTCTTGACTGAGGTGTTTAGGCTAACTTCGACGCAAATCCCAGCATATCGTCCCATTAGGGCATAAAAAGTACATGCATCCACTTTCACTAGTTTTTCGATCATTCTACCGACCTTTTCTATAATTCTAAAATCATAGAATTCTGTTGGTAATTGCGATAGTCGGACCCAGATGGCTGCTGTATCAATTTTTGTATTTTCTGGCACGAAGTTGGGTTCCCATCTCCTCACAGAAAGGAATTGTCCTGCTACAGACCATGGTCTGTCGTACAACACTGTTGCTAGGCTTTGTTCAGCGGTGAACTTAGAAACATAGAAATCTGATCTCGGATCTATTAGGGTCAGTGGCTCATCTAATTTTCAGAGATCAATTAACTTGCCTTTGAGATATTGGTGGTTGAGTCTCCTGCCAAAGATTTTAATTATGGCTGAGAATCTCCAAGGATAGTAGAGTCGATTTTGCTTGTCTTCCGTCAAATTAATAGCGTATAGATCTGTTGGGGGTTCAAAGTTTGATTCACTTTCCTTTGTGATATTCGTAATTTGGGAAATGGGTAAAATCAGAATTTTCTTGATTCTCCATAACCTTATCTTTGTATGATTTTGTTGATTCCTTAGGTAGTTCCATGGTGGTGTCATCGGTATTGAGAGAGTTTGGTGGTAATTAGAGGAGGTGACTTGTGTCCGGTGTGTCGAAGGTTCGTCGGGTATCTCCATTGTGTGGTTGTTAGGTAGTTTCTAAAGAGAAGTTAGACTGTCTGTCTCTAGACATATTTTTTTCCTCTTTAGTTCCATTTGAGACCTTGACACTAACAAACTCCAACCTTAATATAAGAGACAACAATTTTAGAGGTCCTGATAAAAAAGAAGAATAAGTAATTTTAGAGGAATAAATTTGAATGTTTTTTTCCGAAGTATTTTAAGGAGTAAGATTCATCCAGACCCGTAGTTTAAATAACTTCAAAATACAAGGAGAGTCCAGGTGTGTTTGGGTACGAAGGAAATAAGTGATTTTTTAAATTTATTTATGGTGTTTAACAAATAATTAGAAAATATTATTCCAAAAGTATCTGTATATAATCTATTCAAGCAACGTAAGCGTGGGCCAACGTGGGGGGATAGGGTTATGGAAGGTGGAAGTGGGGTGTGTTAGTCTGTTAGAGGAGTCAATTGAACTTGTTTCCCTACATCTCAATATAAATAACAATAACATAAACAGTATAATTCATTAGGTGGGTCTAGATACGGCAGAATGTACGCACCTATCTTGTTTCCCTAATCCTCATGAAAATATTTTCCAAAAATCTTTACAAACCAAACACGAGAAATATTTTTCTCCTTACCAAACACACCCTTAATTTAAAATTTCTTTCCTCCGTAAAATACCAACTTCTCTCGTCTCAGAAAAACAAGGATAAACCTCACTAATTCTCTCTCTTTCTCACAACTAGCAAAACAGTATCAACAATGGAACTCAGTCCAGCAATCTCTCTATCAAGAGCTCTCTCTTATCTCTCTCCATCAATTTCACCCTCTCTCCCACCGCCATTCTCTCTCTCCCACCTCCGCCAACGCCGCTGCAATCTTAGCAGGACTTTTTGCCTTCCACCAGACGTACAATTGTCCGCTAGTAAAGAAGATGAATATGAAGATAAAGAAGAGGAAATAATTGGAGGGTCTGTATTTGAGGAATATGAAGAAGATGAAGACAGCAGTCTTGATGTTGAAGTACTTGAACGTGAAGCCCAACTTGTGGTTAGAGAATTTTCTGAGTCTTTGTCCAGACAACTGGTTATAGGTGACCTATATCTCTATTTTCCCTACACTCACTTTATCTTTTTACGCCCCTTTTCCACTTCTTTTTACCTAAATGTACATTTCGGCTATCTAGTTTACCAAACATGGCCGAAGTATACACTTCGGCTGTATAGGTAGTAGGCGTTTGGCCATGAAAACCAAATATGTTTCACCTTATTTGAAATTTTGAAGTTGGAGTTGTGTTTGGTTATACTTTTTGTTGCAAAGAATATTTGATTGTTTGAATGTACTGAAAGTGAAAAAAGTGAAAACAGGGTTTTAGGTGTTTTCTAAAATTGTATTTGGAATTTTTCATGGCCAAATGCTGATTTTCAAATAAAGTGAAAAAAATTTCCCCAAAAAAGTGAAAAATTCTCATGGCCAAACGGGTCCGTAGTGTATAGGTATGTATATTATGTGTATATGTTTGTATATTATATGTATATTTAGTATACTTTATACACTACCTATACACTATATACATTATTTTGTAAACTAGATGATGGAATGGTATATGGCTGTAATTTTCCCTCTTTTTTTTTTTTTTTTTTTTTTTTGACTTTTGAGTGGGATGAAACTGACCCCGTTTTGGTATGATGTAAAGTGTACTTCCCTCAGCTATCATTCTTCAGCATTTGGTTCTTGAAACTGTTGAAAATGTTTGAGATGATGGTCAAAAACACACCTGAACTATTACTTTTTCGCGCGTTTCACACCCCAACTATTAGTGGTTCGCCTGTTCCCTTTTCCTACCTAAATTATCACCAACTGTTCCCTTTTCCTACCTGGACTATCACCATTTATGTACTAAAACACACCTAGTTGAGTAGAGGGTGATAATTCAGGTAGGAAAAAGGAAAGGAACAACTGATAGTTTTCCTAATTAGTTTCCAGGTGTGTTTTAATATATAGATGGTGATAGTTCAGGTAGGACAAGGGAATAACTGATAGTTGGGGTGTGAAACTTACAAAAAAGTGATAGTTCAAGTGTGTTTGTGACCATGAACCCAAAATGTTTTAATTAAGTACAAATGGTTGATATATTTGTGCGCGCGGGGAAAAATCCAAACTGTTGTCACAAATAAGCATGGGTGCAATGTATTTCAACTCCACTGATCCTCCCTTCACTACTATTACACACCCTTCAAAGTTATTCACCGAGAAAAGATATATTACGTCGTACCATAGAAACCAGAGTTAGGAATTCATGGAAACTTCTTGCTTGTGCGGTTTTCTTTTTCAGTTCTGGTAAGTACAGTTCTTTTTTTTTTTTTTGTGTATTTCTCCTTTTTTGGATATATTTGTATAACTTGGAGAACTCAATCAAGTAATTAAATGTTGGTGCTGCTTCCTCATTGGGATGGTGGGGTTTGTTTAGGTGATTCAATAGTTGGATTGGCAAGAAGGATAGTAGAAAAAGACTTATTATAACAATGTTTTTAATACTTGGGTGTGAATGGGTGCAATTATGACCACCAAGCTAGCGTCTGAAATTTATGGATCAAATACATTGGCATTCCTTGAGGAGGATCCTGTTCAAGTCTGGTTATACACTTAGAGGATTGATTTTATGTTGCTATATACTTTCACACTCACAAAGATTAGGATGGCTAGACAACTCTCTGAGGCGGCATCAAGAGTTGTATAGTTTTGTGTTTTGTAACTATTTTATTGAGACATTTGATCTATTCAAACATGCAATGCACTCTCTTCAAAATATAATGATTTGATGAAGGTAGCTATCGGAGTGGTAAAAAGGAGCATGATATATGATAAATATTAGTAGTGTTTCTTTGCTACATTTATTATTCAGTATAGCAAGAACAGTCAGTTATGGTGTATAGTTCTGAATTTGTTAGGAATGCATGGCGAATTCCCGTAACAGTAAAGGATGTGTTGTATAGTTGGGCATTCAGGGGGAGAAGAAGGAGATGTAGAGTTCGGGAAGTTACCCCTTTGGGGAGCACGGAATAGGAGAGCATTTTCAAGGAATGGGAAAATAGGACTTCATATAAATTAGCACATGCCTTTTTGTTTTTTTATTAACTTTTGATGTAATCATGACGTTCCTATTTATTAGATGAGTGTGTGTCTTTCGTAGAGAACTATATTTTTGTTTAGGCTCGATACTTTTTTGTATATGCCATGTATATGAGGGTTTTGTATTGTTGTATTTTTAAAAACTATTTAGCAAAGCAAGGTTGGGGAGAGATAAAAACATGACCTACAGAGCTTTTTCTTCCGTTATTGTTTGGTCTATTGAATTTAGTCTGTACAAGCTGCAGTATGTGAGAGAGATTGTTGCCACAATGTCTAGAGGGAGAAACTCCTCTCTAGAAGCAAGGATGATCAACGTGCATTCTTACAAGGAAGCTCTAGTGTTGCCTACTTCGAATTTGGTTGGTAAGTGCAGGAGAAAAGATACATGAAAGGAACACATTTTCAGTCTATCTGGAGGTCAGGTCGTGGCTAGGGAAGAGTTCTTAAAGACTTGTCTGATAGGAAGGTTCCAAAAGAGTGGGTTCGCCGGAGTTGGTCACCAAATGGGCAACAAAGACATGGTCAATGACGACAAGTTTGAAAGTTTCGAAGATGGGCAGTCCCTCCTATTTCGTTTTGCTAGAGAGGCAGAAGTGAAGTGAGTTCAGGGAGGAGCTAGATGTATGGGGGAGAACTATCTATATATTAGAGAGGTGGTTTGATTAATTTTATTGTGAGGTACATAGAAGAAAGGAGCGTGTTGGATTGCCGGTGCATCTTTGGGTTATGATTTATCTAAGTGAATTGGGGGAAGTTTGTGGGGACCTCCCAAGGTAGGGGTAAGGTCTGCGTAGACTCTACCCTCCCCAGATCCCATTTTGTGGGATTTCACTGGGTATGTTGTTGTTGGTTGTTTGTTAGAAAAAAAAGGAAGGTTCTCGGTATCCATGGTTGGGGGTTGGGGGTGGGGTTATCTAGCTTCAGTCTAATTATCACCATAATTGTCTTGAAATTCTGAAAAAGGGAGATGGAAATAGGGATAGGGATGGAGGGGAGTGAAATAGGGGGAGGAGTCGGGAAAAAGTGTATGGGAAGGAGAGAAGCTAGGGGGTCAGAAAGTATAGGGGATTAGTTGGAAACGGCTAAGAAAGAGGGCTAGTCGAAGGGACTTTCAGAAAGTGGGGGAGAAGGGATTAGAAGAAAGGGGAAAAGACCTATTTTCCCTTGGATTAGTGAACTTGTAAGAGCAAATTTACATTGGTTCACTTATCTAATTGGTTCAGACCGGATTAGTTGAGGCGAACCGATAGGACTTCTTCATATAACAGAGACATGCAAAGAGGGCTCCCATGTTGGAAAAAGTTTGAAATACTGTGGAACCACCCCAACGAACCTCGAAATCAACTGCGAAACCTATCTTAAGAGTCATTGAGGGGCACCAAGCCCTCGTTCTTCATCCTAATGTTTCAGAAGTGAGGGATGGCCGCAGAAATGGCTCCGATGAGCTCCGAATTGAAAGTAAAGATAAGAGGGGTATCGAAATGTCCAGATCGAGCAATGTAACTCATATTCGCCTCACTAAAGAAAGCTTCAACTGTCAGGAGTACTCTAGGAAGGTCGCTGAGGCCCAACAATCCAAAATTTCCTCCTAGGAGTTCTGGATTGTGCTCAGAAAGGTTGGAAAATAGAGCTACAGAATTGGAAAAATGTTAGAGGGTGTAAAAAACCTGCCTGTGGGTTTTGACAAGGCCAGATTGTCCCTTCCCGTGGACAAAATTGCTTCAATGAGCTCGTCAGCGATAGAAAAGGAACTACTTCCCTCTGAAATTGATAATTTGGGTTTGGTTGATCCAGAAACCATGGGGAATGATCTGGGAGTTGGTTTTAGGGAAGGATAACGACTCTAGGAAAAAAAACTTCTTTGTGAGAAGTGACTGTTTTGCCCTCAAATCTTGATTTGGGCATATGATTGACGAATAATAGCAGTGTAAGCAAGGAATACTGGAGGAGAATGTTTGTCCATTAGCCATTCTTTGAAAGGGGGAAGAAGTTTGATCTTTTTTTTTTTTTTTTGTGTGTGTGTTGTTTTGGGGGGGGGGGGGGAACTTAATTTTTTGAAAGGGAAAGGATGATGGAGTACGAATTCTTCTTGCGGACATTGAACAGAGGCAAGAGAAGTAAGTGGATTGGAGATAAGGATTGTCGGGTGGGAAGAGACAGGAAAATGATGAAGGAGAAGGAGAGGGGAAAATTTACTAGTGTATAAGATGAGATTTCAAAGTAGGGAGATGGATGATTTGTTGGGGAGAAGGGGGGAAGGGTAATGATTTGTTGGCGCCCAGAAAGTTGTGTTTCTTTGTGTGGTTGACAGCAAGGGGACTTATTCTGATCGCGGAGAACTTGAGGAAAGGAAGATCACATGTGTTAATTGATGCTTCGTGCAAATGCTCGGGTAAAGATGTAGACCACCTCTTGTTGCGTTGTCGAGGTGGCTACGCGGTTGTGGTGGGTGGTTCTAAATTAGTTTTGAATATAATGGGTGTTGCCGGGAACGGTGAGGTGTTGCATAGTTGGGCCTTCAGAAAAGTTAGAAGACTTAGGCGTGGAATATTGTTCCATTAGCCATTATGTGGGTTCTACGGAAGAGAGGAAATGAGGGCATTTAAAGGGGTAACTTAATTTTTTTGAAAGGGGGAAAGGATGATAGAGTCTTAATTCTTCTTGCAGACATTGAACAGGAGGCAAGAGAAGTAAGTGGATTGGAGATAAGGATTGTCGGGTGGGAAGAGACAGGAGAATGATGAAGGAGAAGGAGTGGGGAAAATTTACTAGTGTATAAGATGAGATTTCAAAGTAGGGAGATGGATGATTTGTTGGGGAGAAGGGGGGAAGGTAATGATTTATTGGCGCCCAGAAAGTGTTTCTTTGTGTGGTTGACAGCAAGGGGACTTATTCTGATAGCGGAGAACTTGAGGAAAAGGAAGATCACATGTGTTAATTGATGCTTCATGTGCAAATGCTCAGGTAAAGATGTAGACCACCTTTTGTTGCGTTGTCAGGTGGCTACGTGGTTGTGGTGGGTGGTTCTAAATTTGTTTTGAATACAATGGGTGTTGCCGGGAACAGTGAGGTGTTGCATAGTTGGGCCTTCAGAAAAAGTTCGAGAAGACTTAGGCGTGGAATATTGTTCCATTAGCCATTGTGTGGGTTCTACGGAAAGAGAGGAACATGAGGGCATTTAAAGGGGTAACTTAATTTTTTGAAAGGGAAAGGATGATAGAGTCTTAATTCTTCTTGCAGACATTGAACAGGAGGCAAGAGAAGTAAGTGGATTGGAGATAAGGATTGTCGGGTGGGAAGAGACAGGAGAATGATGAAGGAGAAGGAGAGGGGAAAATTTACTAGTGTATAAGATGAGATTTCAAAGTAGGGAGATGGATGATTTGTTGGGGAGAAGGGGGGAAGGTAATGATTTATTGGCGCCCAGAAAGTGTGTTTCTTTGTGTGGTTGACAGCAAGGGGACTTATTCTGATAGCAGAGAACTTGAGGAAGAGGAAGATCACATGTGTTAATTGATGCTCCATGTGCAAATGCTCAGGTAAAGATGTAGACCACCTCTTGTTGCGTTGTCAGGTGGCTACGCGGTTGTGGTGGGTGGTTCTAAATTAGTTTTGAATACAATGGGTGTTGCCAGGAACAGTGAGGTGTTGCATAGTTGGGCCTTTAGAAAAAGTTCGAGAAGACTTAGGCGTGGAATATTGTTCCATTAGCCATTATGTGGGTTCTACGGAAAGAGAGGAACATGAGGGCATTTAAAGGGGTTGAGAATGTTGTAAAATCACACAATAGTCACTTGTTTCTGGTTTTTTTTTTGTGTACCCATGAGGTTCCTACGTGAATAGATTGTTGGCTTTCTTTTGTAGAGAACCATATTGTGGTGTAGGTTCTCTAATTTTTTGGTATACGGCTTATATACGGGGTTTCCCCCATCAGTAATAAAAATATTTACTTTAAAAAAAAAATTATTTTTAACTGTCTTGGTCTTCGTATAGAAAATTAACCAATTATAGTCTTCGGCCGCCGTTTAGCTTCAAAACTAGATCACATTTTCTAGTTGAATATGTAAGGCAACAAAAGGGAATATCACTCGAGTTAAAGAAAATCTTGGTTGAAGTTTAAACTGTCCTGAGTAAAAGATTTATTTTTTCCATTGATGATTGAAGTTTTAACCTTTTAAGCAGGGAATTGCAAAATCTATCTTCTCTTTTCCTCTATCTGCACAAACATAGGGCCTTTGCATTTCCCAATTCCTATCCTGCAAATGTTAATTCAACTGAAGGTCTTCCTCGTAAATAGCACGCTACCAGCATAGTGCCGACATGTAACTCTATCACACAGGTTCACTGATACTGCAATGGATGTAGTTCTGTGGATAATCTTGTTACAGGTCCTTAACCGCTGAAGCTTTGGAAATTGATTTGGCTGTTAATCATTTTATTGCAGGGTACATGAGACCAAAATGCAATATACTGTATAAGATCTTGCTAAACTGTTACAATTGTCGCATCCTATATCGTTTCTAGCCATTTGATGCTCAATATGTTCTTCCTTTGTTGATTGCAGAAGAAGAGAGATCTAGTCCAAAAGACAAGGACAAGAGACGTAAAAATACCTCAAAAAATGTTAGTATCTCATCTACTACTCTGTTGGAGCTTCTACTCCCATACTTAAGGGTTTCACTCAGAAAATTTTAAAAACTGCAGTAGAGATTTGTTCATAAATGACAATATGATATAGTTGTCTCAAAGTTTCTTCCCTTTATTTGTTAAGTCTGATTTGTGTAAATTGATTGCTAATCATGGAAATGAAGAAAGAGCCTGAAGTGAGCCTTGACCATTACTCTTTTTGAAGTAATTACTTGTCCTCATTTTCTACATTATGATTAAGCCACAAGTAGCTACATCTTTCTTTAGTTGACTCAACTCCTATTATATGATGATTCAACTTATATTTAGTAATCATGAGTAGCTACGTGTTCTGAATCTAAGATACTCCTCTATTGAGCTGCCGAAGCGACTGGACAGTAGCAAGTTCAAGCAGCCACTATCTCTCTGTAACAAATATTGAAACAAAGTGCAACTAGTCTGAGGAACTATGCAGACAGCTTAAAAAAAAAAAAAAAAAAAAAAAAAGCTATTACCTTTCAGTGGATTTTTTTTTTGTTCGGGTTAAGTCCTTTCAGAGGACAGTTTTGTAATGCCAATAGAAGTTCTGATAAATAGTGCTATCCCTATTTAGCGATAGTAAAAATACAAGGCTTAATTCTTAAGGGATGAACTATTTAGTGTAATGATATCTTGGTAATAAACCTATTTGATGTTAGACTTCATACAGTCACTTCTATATTAATGTCTCACTTGAATAAATACTGAAATTCTCAGATGTGATGTTAATATACTTATAATCATCTACCAGGTTCTTTGGATGCAGGACGCTCATTAGGGGTCTAAAATATTGAAAAGAATGTTATCACGGTGTCTCTTCCATGGATGCCATCTTTTTTTTTTCCCAGTAACCGAGAAATCCCCGAGGACTAGTGGCACACTTCTTAAACTCTGTGGATAATTGGCCCGCCCCTCTCCAGGGATGTCACCTTTATTATTATGTCCTTGCTTTTCCAGAAATTTTATCTTTCTGCTTCCTTGGAAAAAATCAGTTGCATAGAGTAAACTGCATGCTGATTTTTCCAACATCACTCGTGCTAAATTTCTGACCTCTTCCTTGCTTCATCATACGGATGACATCGTTGCTCATCAATTCATGTTATGGACTCTGGCATGAAAGTTGCACAGCTGTGAAGTTTACTTCTAATGCTCATAACCCACCTGCTAATCCAATTATATTCATATCTCCGGAGGAATCTTGATGAAGAGAATGACAGGAACTTGTTCTAAAGGAATCAGTGACACGGTGAATCATATAATAGAACGTTACAGTTTTCATGCCTATTTTTCTTTGAAACCTTATCTAGGAGTATGTAACTTTTTTAATCATGCAAGAGTTCTTTTTCGTTCAATAAAAAGTCCTAGACTTTAAGAAGAGAGTTTCATAACTTTGCAAGAAAGTTTCTGAGTTTCACCTTTCTGCTGACAAACTTGCTGAAGTGCACTGAAATATTGAGATATGTTCTCAAATTTAGGGGGTGTGTTATAGTCTTCAACTGTATGTGTGAATGTGATTAATTACTGGATCCATAACCTAGTAGTTATCTACTTGAAGCTCCATAAGATGATCAGAGCAACCAAAGTGAACAATTTCCACAATTTTTCTGTTGCTCCTCGAGATTTGTGTGGAAGGAATATGGAAGTTGGACATTTATCCACTGTTGATATGATTTTTGGTTTTACTAATGTTTCTAGATTCTATGTGAAGATCTACGCTCGATGTGTATCCATTGTCTATATGATTTGGCTCTACTAATATTCTGAGATCTATAGGAAGATCTAGATTTCTATGGTTGACTTGACCAATAAAAGTTTACTTGCAGACCCCTGATCATCTTCTTCCTAAGGTGGCAATTGTTGGAAGACCGAACGTTGGTAAATCAGCACTGTTTAATCGTCTTGTTGGGGTATTTTATCTAAACTTGTCTTGGTTTTTGATTGCCAGGAAATAAAACCTTGACAATCTTTACTAAATGGTCCAGTTCCGTTATATGAGTTTTTTCTTGCTCTGGCTTTCTCTTCATGATGCTTGGTTTATCTTCAACAGGGGAAGAGGGCCATTGTGGTAGATGAACCTGGGGTAACAAGGGATCGCTTGTATGGTAGATCATTTTGGGGAAACCATGAATTTATGGTGGTGGATACAGGAGGTGTGCTTACTATTTCGAAATCACAGACTGATCTAATGGAAGAACTAGCTGTCTCAACAACAATTGGAATGGAGGGCATTCCACTTGCTACCAGAGAGGCTGCTGTTGCTAGAATGCCTACTATGATTGAGAAACAAGCTACTGTGGCTGTTGAAGAGTCATCGGTCATTATATTCCTTGTCGATGGCCAGGTATATCCTTTAGTAGAGTTACTTGGATACTATATTCTGAAAGATTAGTTAACAAGATAAATTGTGTGTTTAGTATGAAGGAAAACATTTCCTGGAAATTGTTTTCCTCTTTTTCTTTGTTTGGTTTCACTAAATACCTGGGAATGTATTTTTCTAAGGAAAATGTTTCGCTGAAATTAAGGGAAAACGATTTCCCTAAGGCCCGATAGGAAAACATTCTCCCTGACCCATTATAATGAGTTTTGTCCCCTTTTTTTCAACCCATCCTCTACTTGCCCTCCGTTACTCTCTATACCCCTAATCCTGATAAACCTCCCTATCAGGAGAATCAAATTTCTCTATTTGCTCTGTATCACTTGATACAGCAGTTTGTTCATGAGAAGTTTCGATGGAAGGAAAACTTATCTGAAAAAAATATATTGATGGAAGAATATTACTGATTCCATGCACATCTTTTTATTCCTTGGTTTGTGAACTAGATATAATTGGGAAGTCATTTTATTAACAGTTGTCGAAAGTTCTCAAGAAATATTTCTAGGTCTGAAGCATCTCATGTATCTTACAGCTAATAGAACTAAGTGCTTAACAGTTGAATGTTGTACCTATATTTGTTGTCATATTCTGATTATGAGACATTGCCTTATCCTTATTAGTGGTGAAAGTGTTGCTTAATATGGTCAGACGGAGTAACAAATTTTTAAACAGGCAGGTCTAAATGCTGCTGATGTGGAGATAGCTGATTGGTTACGCAAGCACTACTCAGACAAATGTATTATTCTAGCTGTAAACAAGTGTGAATCTCCACGCAAAGGAATCTCACAAGCATCAGAGTTTTGGTCTTTGGGGTGAGCTGATTATTCTGGCATATTTCATTATTTTCATACCATAAGTGCAGATTAATATGTGTAGATTGATACAAACTGAAGTGTTGCGGTTAGAAAATTCATCATAGCTGCAGTTCTGTTTCTTTTTCTTGTTTTTTTGAGTCGTTTTTTAGTATGTCTGGGAAGAAGAGGATGGGTTACAAGAGAAAATATAACTGGTCGAACAGTGAAAAAATATCCTCATAAAAGCAAATATAAAGCCTACTTAAAGAGATCCAGAGATCTGTCGTTATACTTCAAGAGTTGGTGGTGTAGTATTTAAATCCCTTCTTTGGATCTGAATGACTGGAGAATTTGCAAAGTTCATGGTATATCTAAAGAGAGAACAGTCAAAACCTACTATATGTGTCAAGTGTGACAACCAACTTCATGTCCAACGTACTTCCATTAGATTAAGGACTTGGTTGTGGTTTATAGAATCATATTATTGAGTTATTGACATACCAATGTCACTTAATAGAGGTAAGAGAATATGTATCTTGTGGACGTTTTCCATTTTGAATAAATGAATATACAACCTACATAGTTATTGGTGACATTTAGACTGGCTTCCTGTGGTTGAGATAGGTCAATGCAAATGGAAAGAGTTGGCGCTCCTTTTTCAAGTTGTATGAATTTCTCCTTTAGATGTTTCTGTATTTTCCTTCATTGGAAAGTCTGTTGCATTCTTTCCTTTGAGCTTTTCAAAAACTAGCTATTCTTTTCCCTAACCTTTTTAGACTATGTTTGCTCGGATCCTCCATAATGCTGCCGCACCCGTGTTGGATCCTAAATAGTTTTTTGGAGGATTCGACAGACCGACACACATCTGTGGCACTTTTGAAGGATCTGAGCAACATAATTTTTAGATCCAAGGGCTTTGAGTCGTCCTGTATTAATAGATGTTGTGACTTCATGACTGCTGTTTAAAATGTTACTTTTGTTTAATCTTATAAAATATGTTCCTTTGTTTAATTTATTAGGTTTGACCCCCTTCCAATATCTGCTGTATCTGGAACTGGAACTGGAGAGCTTCTAGATCTTGTTTGCTCAGGGATAACGAAAGTTCAGGTACTCTTATCGGCACTGAGATTAGGTTTCCTCTTGCTTAGATCAGTAAACTTTCTCAGTGGCTAGGCCTCTCAGGAACATTTCTATGCTTTATTTCCAGAATGTATACGCGAATAGGTTAAGTTACATATTCCAAAAATAAGTAAACTACAAAAGCAAAAAACCAAAAGTTGGCCAGAGTCAAAGTCTTATGTAAAGAATCTGAAAACATTATGCATAGTATTTATCTGTATAGCTATCGGAGGAATGAAGCAGATTAAAGTCTTCCTCTATATGTCTAACTATTAAAATGAAGTTAAGAAAAGGAATGTATAGTTTATATTGGATCAATCACACGGGGTTTGAGATGAAGAAGTAATTGCTTAAAGGGGCCATGAGATACTGCTGTAGAAGATGGAAACCTCATGACAGCCAAAAAGATCTTCTCTTCAGCTCCTCCAGGTCAAGGCTTCAGAAGAGAGTTATTTTTTTCCCAATGAAGTGAAATATTCAAGGAAGAAACTGGGGAGTACATGTCCTGGACTTCGTCTTAGTAACATAACGCATAGGATTTTTTTCTTTCCGGAAAGGTAACAATGAAGTGCATTGGAAATTAGTTCTGGATTTTGTTATAGTTGTTTTCTTTTATTTGCCTCAACCCGTTAACTTTTTATTCCTCCTTCATCGTCTTGATCCCTTTTCATTTGATACAATTGTTGTACCTATCAAAAAGAAAAAGGAAACTTTCAAGGAGAGTTGTATTCCTCGTCAGATGTATATAGTAAGGGGAGAGAACATTTATTTAGTTGTATAAGAATAACAGAGAGGCAAAATTGCTCGTACGCCCTTCTAGTGCAATGTGTGAACTTCTTTCTCCTCTATGTGTAAAGCAATAGGCCTTTCTCACGATATCACTAGACCTTCGCTGAGATTGGAGGGCTTATTAATTTGATGTAACCTTTTTTTGGCCGGAGATCTAGTTATTTTCAATATATCCTTCTCTATCCATAAATTTTACTATTCTTTTCTAACATGTACATACTATATATACACACGCGCGCACATGTTTGTCTATATATAAAGGTAAGACAACAACAACATACCCAGTGAAATCCCACAATGTGGGCCTTTACCAATAAATAAATAAATAAATAAATTAAAAAAAAAAAAAAAAAAGAAAAACCCACAATGTGGGGGTCTGGGGAGGGTAAAGTGTACGCAGACCTTACCTCTACCTTGGAAGGTAGAGAGGCTGTTTCCGAAAGACCCTCAGCTCAAGAGAAAGCTTGACAAAAAAGGTTAGATAAGGACAAGCAAATCAAAGCAGTATGAAAGCGAAAAAGCGATGATAAAGCATTCTGAAAAAAGGCAGTAGCTACTATAAGTGGACTGTAGTGCGCTTCAATGTTCAACTCCGAATCAGCTTCTACTTGAGTCCCACTAGAGTATTATGTCTTACTCTTTCTGTGCTTACTCTATGTCTGTCTGTTGCTTATCTATACAATCATATTTCGCGTGTGAAGCAGCGGGGAACGAACTTTAGTATTTCCTACTGCTTTCGTGATGACATTTTATAGCCTATGATACAAAATGCATGCAAACCTGTTGACTGTGAACTTCTTGTTAATTGATTCTGGTCTCTGACTATCATCTTTGGAGTCTCTCTAAAATTTCCTAGCATATTTTAGTTTAGTATTGCAATGCTGGAATATTAAACGCATATTTTTAATATTTACTTTTTAAATATTTTGTAGGGGCCAGAATATCTTGAAGAAGAAAATTACGTTCCTGCAATCGCAATTGTTGGTCGTCCAAATGTTGGTAAAAGTAGTATTTTGAATGCTTTAGTCGGAGAGGACAGAACAATAGTTAGTCCGGTTAGTGGAACTACTCGTGATGCTATAGATACAGAATTCGCTGGACCAGATGGCCAGGTGAGTCTGTGTTCAGCAATCTCAGCTTGATGTGAATGAATCTGGTGTGCGGAAAGTTCATAATATGTCTCAAGATGTTGTGGTACTCTTTTCTGTGGTTAGGTTAAGAAATGATGGATTTTTTTAATCTTTTAATAATGATGGTGTTCGGGCCAATTTGTGCGCACCTCGACTATTCCACCGGGTACCTAATACCTCTCATCAGCAGTTACCCTGTAACTTTTCCTACTAAGACTTAGGCTGATGGAAAGAAAGCACCTAGTGTCTTGTTTCTACTGAGATTTGAACAATGGTTTGGTTTGCACCCACTTCATTAATCACTAGGCCGCACCCTGCGGTGCAAGGAATGTTGAATTATTTTAAGGGCTTTGACTGAAATCCATCCACCCCGCATGATACTGGCTATTGACACTAAAAGTTTGAAGGCCCTGCATTTTCTTCCGTTTGGTTTAGAATTTTGACCTCGGGGTTACTAGTTAGTAGACTATGAGGTTTTTGTTTTTAGTTTATAGATAAATTATCAGCTTTCCATACATTCATATCTGTTTGCTGGTAATTGATTAATACTATATCTCATAATCAATAGTCTCAAACACAGAGAGAGAGGAGTGAGAACGCTGGTTATAATAGTTCCTTCAAGACGCACTGGAGCCAACTACCCTTTCGCTAAGGCAGTACAAGAAAGCAAATGGCAATCCAAGAGTCTCAGAGAAGCAGAAGTGAGAACGAAGAAGGGAAACATTGATATCAGTGATTCCACTGGCTCCAAGGATGATGGGTTGTTAAAGAGATGCTTAGTAGGGTGTTGTGGAGAAGAAGCAGATGAGAAACCCACCTTGGCCGATGTGAGAAGGTGGACATCAATCAACTGGAATTCGGCAATTGGGGTCAATATTTATGAGATGAATGGTGGTCTATTTCTATTCGAGTTCCCTAATAGGTTCATGGCTGAGAAGATTCTTCAAGGCCAATGGAACTGGAAAAAATCCAGGTTCCTACTGGAATGGTAGAGCGCCATGGTGGGGTGTTTGTCAGACTCTGTTTCAGTCAAGAACACTTGGATCAAAGCAGTTGGTGTTCCTCTGAATCTATGGTCCAAGAGAGTATTCCAAGAAATAGGAGATCTATGTGGAGGATGGGTTGCTACGGAAGAAGAGACAGAGTTGAAAAACCATCTCAAATGGGCAAGAATCTTGGTATCCAATGATGGCAGAGATCTTCCAAGAGAAGTGACAATAGTTTGAGAGGGATTGTCTTATCATATCCCGATATGGGCAGAAGTCAAAACTAGGGTTGAAACTCCATCGGAAGCCACCACCGGAGCTGTCAGAGAAGAGATTGCAGAAGAGACAGTCAAGGTTGCAAGTCGCAGTAGTGACCGCTGGACAAAAGAGAATCTGACTTGTAACATAAGAGAATCCCCGAATTTTAGGGATTTGAACTGGGGAAAGCACGTGGTGTGTAGTTGTCAAATAGCTGGAGGTTCTGATGCAGCAGTAGCACGTGACCAGCTTGTGAAAATTTTAAATGAAACTGTAAAATTGGGCCTCCCCACACAGCCCAAGTCTGAATATTACAAAAGGGGAAGATGGGCCTGATTTAGCTGGGCTTTTAATTTTCAATGGCATTCAACATTCTCAATGGGAAGAAAAAGCAGATGACAGAAGGACCGTAGCACTGGATATCTCTCTTCTAGAACAGTCTTCCACGCATGCAAACACACAGGGTGAAAGAGTCGCTATTTCTTCTATAGAGATGGTAACGAACACAAAGGGGATGGAAATTGGGGAGCTCAGACAACGAGAAGGGTTTGGAGAAGCAACAATCCACGAAAAGGATGTTGAAGACAAAATTGGCGAAGATAGCGAGACGTTTCAGGCAGGGGAGAATTCACTTATTCTGAGAGATGACTAGGAAATTGAAGAGGCTGAACCTTTGCTCATTCAACAACAACAATCCTTTCTTGAAAAAGAGATGGAGGCAACAGTATGGGTACATCAAAACATGATCAAGATAAGCAAAATTCTTGGGGGGGATTTGCAGGGGCACGAAGAGGAGGCTCTGGAACTATTAAAGCAAATCGATAGTAGTCGACAAGCTAGAAGGATGGTGTCAGATTTCGAATGCAAGAAGACAAGATTCAAAGGTGCCCAGGAATTGAAAGGCCTAATCACTTTTGATGTCAAATACAAAAGCAATGGGAAAAGGAATAAGGGCAGGAGTTCGACTACATGTTCTATTTCACTTCCCGATGGGGGTTCTTTTCACCCTTCCCTCACGGTACTACTTCGCTATCGGTCACCCAGGAGTATTTAGCCTTGCAAGGTGGTCCTTGCTGATTCACACGGGATTCCACGTGCCCCATGCTACTCGGGTCAGAGCGTTGTACTGCGCTCTCCAAGTGTGCTTGTTCCCCCCTTCTTCCTTACCCTGGCAAGTCTTTGTGAAATAACTCCGATGAACATTGATCCGTGAATTTCAAACTGGTATCATGGAATGTTAGGTGATTGAACAAAAAGGTTAAAAGAACAATGGTGAAAAGTTTAGTACTAGACTGGAATACATATATCATTTGTATCCAGGAAACTAAACTAGAGGGGAATTTTATTGAGGTGGTTAAGGAGATATGGGGTGGCAGGTGGATGAGGTTTGCTTGGTTGGAGGATTGTGGTACAAGAGGGGGTATTTTGTTGGTGTGGGACAGTAGGGTTTGGAAGGGGGAAGTGCTTGAAATTGGTGCCTATACTTTGACTTGTAAATTTGAAGCACAATTGCAGGATTTCTCTTGTCATATTACTGGGGTATATGCACCTAACTCCTACTTAGAAAGGAGGATAGTGTGGGATGAGATTGGGTCTGTACTGATGGAAGGACCATGGGCTGTTTGCGGTGACTTTAATGTCACTAGATTTAGCTCAGAAAAGAGGAATTGTAATACTAGAACAAGGGGTATGGTGGAATTCTCTGATTTTATAGAAGATATGAACCTAATTGATACCCAACTTGAGGGTGGAAATTTCACTTGGTTCAAAGTGGATCATCACGATATAGCTTCAAGAATTGACAGGATCCTTATTTCTAAAGAATGGGACGACAGCTTCAATAATATCAAACAATCCCTTCTCCAGAGGCTAATTTCTGATCACTTTCCAGTAGCATTACAATGTGGTACTTGGGTTCAAAACAAAAATTATTTCAAGTTTGAAAATTGGTGGATGGGATTGGAAGATTTTACTGATAGAGTTAATGTTTGGTGGAGTTCTTTTAATTTTATTGGGAGACCTGACTACATTCTTGCTTGCAAACTGAAAGCTCTTAAAACAAAGCTAAAGGAATGGAGCAAGAGTGAGCAAGGAAACTTGAACTCTCAAAGAAAGAAATTGTTGGGGCAGATGGCAGACCTGGATTCAGTACTTGGTGACAGACCTTTAACTGAGGAGGAAATAACAAAGAAGACTGCAATTTATATGGAGTATGAGGAACTTGTCAAGAATGAAGAGATTTCATGGAGACAGAAGTCCAGGACCTTATGGCTAAAAGAAGGTGATAAGAATACTAAGTTCTTTCACAAAATGGCTAATGCTCACAAGAGGTAAACAACATTGATCAATTGCTAGTTCAAGTAGAGTTAACTGAGGATCCTGTCAGAATTAAAGGGGAAATCATTGACTTTTATCAGCAGCTTTATACAGAAACTGAAGAATGGATGCCTTCTTGTCATTTTGAAAGATGCCCTGTCATCTCTGAGGAAGAGAGGGATCTTTTACAAGGCAGGTTTGAGGAACAAGAAGTACTGAAATGTTTGAAGTTGTGCGCAGCCGATAAAGCCCCAGGACCAGATGGTTTCACCATGGGCTTTTTCATCAAATGCTGGGAAGTGGTGAAACATGATATAATGAATGCTATGCAGAATTTCCATGATGAAGAATTCTTTGAAAGAAGCTTCAATGCTACTTTCATTGCATTGATTCCTAAGAAGAAAGGGGCAAAGGAACTGAGGGATTTCAGGCCTATCAGTTTGATAGGCAGTTTCTACAAGCTAATTTCCAAAGTGTTGACAGAAAGATTGAAAGGGGTAATGACAAAGCTGGTAGATTCTCAACAAATGGCATTTATCAAAGGAAGACAAATCATGGATGCTGTGCTAGTGGCAAATGAAGCTGTGGATTCTAGACTTAAGCAACAAAAACCTGGAATTCTATGCAAGTTAGACATTGAGAAAGCATATGATCATGTTAATTGGGTTTTTCTGCTAAAACTATTGGAAAGGATGGGCTTCGGGCATAAATGGATTCAGTGGATCAAGCATTGCATCACAACTGTCAATTTCTCAATTCTTATTAATGGTTCTCCTGCTGGTTTTTTCGGATCACAAAGAGGTCTCAGACAAGGAGATCCTCTGTCTCCTTTTTTATTCCTTCTGGTTATGGAAGGCCTCAATAATATGATAAAAACAGCTAGTTTAAATGGGTGGATTCAAGGTTTTGAAGTGGCTACAGCTGATAGGGGCAGCATGGAAGTGACACATCTCCAGTATGCTGATGACACACTCATTTTTTGTGACGCACAAGAAGATTAGTTGAGATACTTGAGGGTGATCTTAGTCTTGTTTGAAGGTGTTTCTGGTTTACATATTAACTGGAGGAAAAGCTTGTTATTCCCCATCAATGAGGTCACAGAGATGGCACAACTAAATGCAATTCTAGGTGGAGAAGTTGGCGCTTTACCAACTACTTATCTAGGAATGCCACTGGGAGCAAAATCTAAATCCATAGGACTTTGGGACAGTGTTATTGAAAAATGTTAGAAGAAATTGGCTATATGGAAGACTCAATACTTATCTTTGGGGGGTAGGTTGACGCTCATTCACTCAGTCATAGATGCTCTTCCTACATATATGATGTCTTTGTTTCCAATCCCAGCAGGGGTCATTAAAAGGCTGGACAGAATCAGGAGAGCATTCCTATGGCAAGGTAACAAAGAAAAGAAAGGGTATCATCTAGTCAAATGGGAAGCTCTTACTTTTGGAAAGAAATATGGAGGTCTGGGAATCAGGAATTTGAAGATTCACAATAAAGCACTGAAGATGAAATGGTTGTGGAGACTTACCAATGAGAATCGGACTCTATGGGGTAAAGTTATAAATGCAAAATATGAGAAGGAAGACAAATGGATGACCAAGGAGGTTGATACACCATATGGGGTTAGTTTTATGGAGGTCCATCAGGGCCTTTTGGAGTGAACTGAAAAGCAAAACAAAGATCAAAGTCCTGGATGGTAACAAAACTAGCTTCTGGGAGGAAAACTGGCATGAAATAGGGATTCTTAAAGTACACTTCCCCGACATATTCAATCTTGTGCTTCACCAACAGAAGACTATAGCAGAAATGTGGACACCTCAAGCTTGGGATATAACTTTCAGAGGATTACTCAATGATTGGGAGATGGACAGGGTAACTGAATTTTACAGCATACTTGCACAATTTAGTGGTGTACAAGCAGGTGAAGATGTATTGACATGGCAAGGTAACAGCAGTGGTGATTTCAAGGTGTATGCAGCATATAGGTTGATGAATCGGTCTAATCAGCAGATTGATAATTGGCCTTGGAAACATATTTGGAGAACTAATATCCCACACAAAGTGGCTTGTTTTGTGTGGCTCTTGGCAAAGGTAGCTGTCCTCACCAAGGAAAATTTAATGAAAAGACAGATAACATTGCGTCCCAAATGTTTTTTGTGTGGAGATAAAGCAGAGACAGTTAACCATCTATTCCTACACTGCGAAGTGACCGAACAGCTGTGGAGAATTTTCTTCAACCTTAAAGGCATATCCTGGATCATGCCTGGAAAGATTACAGAAGCTTTACAGAGTTGGGAGGAAGCAGGGTCTATGGCAAAGAACAGAAGCAGATGGAGAATTGTCCCTGCTTGCATCTGGTGGACAATCTGGAAGGAGAGGAACTCAAGATGTTTTGAAAATATAGAGAATAGTATGCAGAAAATCAAACTGAATTGTCTTTTGCTATTATGTTTTTGGTGTAAACAGATATTTTCAGATGATACTGCTACCATAATTGATGTGCTAGATTCAATATGAGGTAGATCAGTTTAGCTTCTGAAGTACAATTGTAAATATGGTTTCAGTACAACCCATGTACTGTGTTGGCCACTTATGTATATATATATATATATATACAATAGTTACCAGTTTCAAAAAACACAGAGAGAGAGAGAGAGAGAGTATGGAGATTATATCTGACAAACAAGTGAGTTTGTTATACAGTATTTTGGGAATAGCCTTAAATCGTGTTACGAAATGCGTCCTTCCCCACCTCCGAGGTTATTTATTGTACATGATTTCATTGATGGAATAACTTGTGTTGTCTCTCACCGCGTAGAATCGTATAGAACTCAAGGATATTGGATTGGGCCGGGTAATTTATCTGAGGGTGCCGTAAGTTCTTGGGAAGCTTGAGCCTGTTTTTGGAGTTGCTTCAACTTACTTTATCAGTTTATATGTTGTTTTTCAATCTTCAACTCTTTTTAAGTGAGATGGTGATGCCAGTTCCATACCAGTTCAAACGTCAGAATTCCATATGGGCTTTTCATCCACCCCTTTTAGACAGAAAGGGGAATCTTTCTCAACTTACGTAGGAGCTTGCATTGAGATCTACATTCCTCTCGCAGAGACTTTTAGAAAAGATAGGTATCCAGGTTACCAATTACTTGACATAGGTCTTTGAGGTATTAAAAGACAAATAGTGGAATGAAATTGGCTCAAATCGAGTGGAGTGGGTATAAAAGTTTCATATAGCTGAGCCCCGCTTGTTTGGGCTTGAGTTGTAGTTATTTTGCTGCATTTGGGAATAGGAATGGCCGGATCATATTGGGCTGTCTCTGCTTCTTTACATTACTCAGACAAATTGTAACTGGGCTGCACTTGTTCTTTTCCTTCTTGCATTTTGTGTTTAGCATGATGGCTTTTTATTAATCATGGTGCTTTCCTATTGCAAGGGAACATGAGTCCTCCTTTCTTAACTCTTATAATTGTCATTTGACAGAACAAAAAGTTATGCCTGCATCACACTTATACAGTGATTTTCTGCCCCAAGTGTTGCATTTGCGAGGATAAATGCACTATTTCCCAGATAGTAAATTAATGAGGAAATATTTTAGTATGAGACCTTGCAACGGAAGAAAAAAGCATATTGAGACTAGGTTGACTTCCAGTCAAGGCAGTTACTACCTGATCACATTCTGATATGCTGACCCGCTTATTTTTGTTAGTGAGACAATTTATTGCAAGTATATACAACAACTGTTGCTCGTGTTTATTTCTCACTTTGCAGTGTTGATTTGTTGTTCGACGACTATTCTGCACTTCAACCTTTACTCGCTTTATTTGAACCTAATATACAGCAGAGTAGATGTTTTCATTGATATCACACAACGAGTGGGTCAACTTTACCGAAGTACATAATGCGGTCAAGAAATTTTTAAGCCTCCTGAAAATCTAGTTAAATATCTATATAATATGTTATATTTCTCTTTACACTGAAAACACAATTGAAATAAACGAGAAAGCAATTGTGTGGGATACGGAACAGAATCAACATTGCTTCCCGTCCTTGTATAAGTTCTATAAAAATGGTTTGGGATAAAATGGGAGTTCCTTGGTTTATCACCTGAAGTGGCTGAGGAAAACTTACATTTTAATATTCCTTTTCTGCAGAAGTTTCGGCTGATAGATACTGCTGGAATAAGAAAAAAGGCTGCAGTGGCTTCATCAGGTAGCAAACCAGAGGCTTTATCTGTAAATCAATCATTTCGTGCAATTCGTCGGTCAGATGTTGTGGCTCTTGTTATTGAGGCTATGGCTTGCATCACTGAACAGGTACATTTGAGTTTCAGGAAAGAGGTCATAAGTAAAGTTTAAGCTGAACTTCGTTGTGAGATGTCATTTCTTTTATAGTCCTTTGTCAAGGACTGTGAAACACACTATCTATTAATTGTTTTTGTTTGTGCCTTCAGGATTACTATTTGTACCTGAAGTATGAACTTTATTGGAAACTATTCTTTTTTGTCACATAAGGCTTAGCATTCTTAAAGTGGTCGAGGAAGTATATAACATAGCAATCACGCTTAAAGTATAAATGAAAGGAGTGGAACAAAGTGTCGCTTCGGGTGGTTTATTTGCCCATGTTATGATTTGTATTCCAGGAGAAAGAATGACAGATATTATTTTCTTCAATATGAAAGAGATGATGTTTTAATCAAATTCAATTCAGGCTTATCTTTTGGGTTCAAGTGCAAAAAGTATTCAGGGGTTGGCCTGGAACCCTCAGGGGTTGGCCTGGTGGCAATTGACTTGAGCCTTGGGGTGCTCCCTTTCAAGGTCTCAAGTTCGAAACCCGCTGGGTGCAAACAATTTCTGAGGGCCATCGGACTGGGGAAACCCCGAATTACCCGTGGTGCACTTGCGGGAAACTCCTTGCCGAGGGCCTGTGCACCCCCGGGATTAGTCGGGGCTCAAAGAGACTCGGACACCCGGTGCTTAATCAAAAAAAAAAAAAGTATTCAATGGTCAGTATGACCATCTTCTCAAATCTCACCTCATTGGCCAGCCCTGCCAGCCCATGGAGAATGCGGTTGTGCTGGTTCTGGAGCTTATCTTACTATCAAGGGGAAAGGTCTCTAAAGATGCTTTTTTTCATCTGAAGCCCACTCAATAGCCAATAGGATTCCAAAGGGGTCGCGATCAACTGTCTTTCCCCATCTCCTTGAACAAACTGAGGGAGGGACTTCCATTCAGGGTTTTCTATCTCTTTTACATCATCAGGAAATAAGTGTCTATGTTGCTGCTGTTGGTCTCCTATGTCCCATAGAGTCCGATAACTTACAGATTTTAAGTTGCTGGAAGCACTATATAGACAGGTTGTGGTGGTAGGATAACTTAAAAGTAGAAAATTTCCGAAGAGTGTTGTTCTCAGTTACAGGCTTCACAAAGCAGTATCTTTAGTGTTCTTGCAAGTACTAACAAGAATCCTTTAAACTATAATAACTTCTATTTCTGTTCACATTTGAAGATCAAATCAAGTGATTGTGGAAGGAATAAAGTAACTTCCTTGAAATATCCACAATGTTGTAAACTTTTCCCTTATTTTTGCTCTTTCTTCTTTTCTGGACCAAATATACATACTGAATAATTTAGATAATCCAAATATTGGTAATATGTTTAACATTTTTTCTTTTCTTTTGGGGTTCTCATAAAAGAAAACTCCTCCAAGAAAAGGCACATGCTACAGCAATGAGCATATGTCATTCTTTATTATTAGGCGAAGAGTAGGTCCCTCTGTGCTCATAGTGTGGCTACAGAAATGTTGACATGTAAACTCGTATTTGTTTCCTTGCAATTTCTTAGGATTGCAAAATTGCAGAAAGGATAGAGAGTGAAGGGAAGGGTTGCCTCATTGTTGTGAACAAGTGGGATACGATCCCCAACAAGAACCAAGAAACTACTGTATTTTATGAGGAAGATGTTAGACGGAAGGTTCGTGCTCTGAGTTGGGCACCTATTGTGTATTCAACAGCAATAGCTGGGAACAGTGTTGAAAAGTATGTTCCTTTTTCCATCCGGTTTCTTAGTTTATACTTGCTCCTCTCTCGCATTACAAAATATATTGCCATATTTCAGACGAAAATCAGTTGCAATTGACTTGGCATCTATACTGAAGATCAGATGTGTTGTTTCATTTGCTTACTAGACCAGGGAATAAAATACCCTCATATCATGTTTTTGTCGCGGCTGTTATACAACTCAAACTTTGTAGTTCCGAGCTTAATGCTCAAAAACAATAAGGGATAACTCTCTTGATAAATTAAAAAAAAGCATTAAGGGATAACTCAAGGAGTATTATGAGAGGTACTAATAGTAGTTGGACCTCCTATAGCTAATAAGAAGCTTCAGAAATTAGGGCCTTTTTTTGTAATCCCTCCTGAGGCCGTCATTCAATAGATTGATGTCATGCTTAGGGCAAATGGATTTCTAGATGCAATGCATTTAATGGTTGATGAGATGCGACTTGTTATGCAAAGTTAAGGTGGAGAGTCATGAGATGTTTGTCTACGTACTCTGTTTTGTTGGATTAAGACAGGTTAGAAACATATAAAGGAAAACTGGTTAAAATGGGCAGACAGGAACAGTAATAGGACATTTCTGTTGTATCTATGTGGTGCATTTGGCTTTAGCCACCATGCAAAAATCATTAGGCTTGTTTTTGCATGGTTTGTCTGAGTACGAAGGTTAGATATTTCCATGAATCATCTCCTGCGGATCTCCAGTACATCTTTATTTTTTTTGTTTACTTTTTGGGGGCTTGGATGGGACAGGGAGGGAAGTAAAATGGAGAGCATTTTCTTGACTGCAGCATTTGTTTGGTCTCACTGGCGATCTCTGTATTAGACTCTTTCTGTTTAAAATAAAATTTTATATGTTATTGTTATATTCTAGAATCATTGTTGCTGCTGCTGCGGTGGAAAAAGAGAGATCAAGAAGATTGACTACTGCGATATTGAATCAAGTTGTGCGGGAAGCTGTTGCATTTAAAGCACCTCCTAGGACTAGAGGTGGGAAGAGAGGACGTGTTTATTATAGCACTCAGGTAAATTTCATTTGGAAAGATGCATTTACATTTACTATTTTCTACACAAGAAAAAACTAGTACTTGTTTGGACCTTGGAGGATGTATAACTGGCAAACATGTAGTAAAGACAACCTGTTGGCGCAAAGAAAATATAATCCCTTTTATTGTTAATTAGGAGGCAGGAAGATTATATATTATAGCTAATGTGTTGTTTTAACTGCTGTAAGAGGTTTACTTCCAAGCTGGCTGCCCCTTCGCATTGATACTCATACATGATTAAAATGGAAAAGATTTAACAGAATTTATATTAACATACATGGCATGGGGTGCAAGTGTGTTGTAAAATGATTCCTAGTGTTTTTGTTTTTTTTTTGTTTTTGTTTTTGTTTTTGTTTTGTTTTGTTTTGTTTTTTTTTTTTTTTTTTTTTTTTTTTTTTTTTTTGCATATTTCATGTCAAATCTAACAGACGGTGTTCGTTTAATATTTGATGGAGACCAAAAGTGTTAACTTTTAACAAACTTAAAAACCCACACTGTTCAGAGCATACTTTCGGGACTATTTTTGACCTACTCCCAAACAAAAGGGATAATATTTATCATTGTCTCTAAAATTACAGTTCAGTGACTTGAATTGACATTCATTAAAACCTAATAAACTCATGACCTGCCTTTATTTTACAGGCTGCTATTCGACCACCTACATTTGTCTTCTTCGTTAACGATGCAAAGCTCTTTTCTGAGACATACCGTCGTTACATGGAAAAGCAACTGAGGACAAGTGCAGGATTTGCAGGCACTCCAATTCAGCTTTTGTGGCGCAGCAGGAGAAAAATGGAAAAGAATGATGGTTCGTTTTAATAATAATTTTTTTTGGTCATATTTTGCCGCATATCTGCATTTATTTTATGTCTTCCTTTTCCCTTTTGATGGTCAATGCAAAACATGAGTGTGCTATTTACACATTATTTAAGTTGTGCATCAGATAGCCATGTACTATTAGCCATGAATGTGAAAACAGTAATGTCTGAGAGGTATTTGAGCCAATGATTGTCTAGTTCCACGTCCTCAATCTTGTTACCACAGCTAGATCTTATTGGTTGAGGCACTTCTTTACACGAGTTAAAAATCTACTGTATTTAGAACCTACAGTAAATTTTTCTGAATCTTTTCATAAATAGAGAAAAGATACGTCTCTCTAAATGGCTCATTACAACTCCAAATACGTTTTTACAAGCCACATGAACATTCTTCTGCAAGTCACATAAATATCAGCAAGTACTGTGAAGTTTTCTGAAGTCACAAACATGGAAAAAGTGTAATTTTTTCTGCATATGATTTAGACTATTAATTCAGTTTCAATCTGTTGGATTTCAGGCAAGGGTCCTTCCACAAAGATGCAAGAGAACTTCAAAGATATAGAGGAGAGTTTGGCAGTTCCAGCATGAGGTCGCAATGGAATTAATTTCATGATGCCTTCGAGAAATTAAGTGCCTGTATGAAAAGATCATCAAGCTGTTACTTTCATGACCATTCTGGAAGAGCTATCAGAGCTGCCTAGTGAGTATCACTATAATCCACTCTTGATGGGTAAAACAAATCTTTATGAAAGGAAGTGGTACTTAAACTGAGTGGTTGCTTTATGAGTTGACAATCATTGGTGATAGTAGCAGATAATATGTGCTAGAAGAGCCAAGGGGAAGTGAATTGAAGCAGTTGCATGTGATTCTCCTAAACTTTTGTTTGTTTGTCAACTAATTACTGATAGAAAAGAGAGTTGACGAGAAACATGAGAAACTCTGTAGTGCTCGTTGGTCATATTGTATAAAATCAAATAATTTTAGATGTGATTAACATTTATATGATGTATATTGTAGTGCTATTCTTTTCTGTTTGTCAACTCAATGCTAACAGCTCTTTTCACTCTCTATGGAAACAAGTCTTGAATACACTTGGATAAGCTCAAAGGAACACATCAAGCATCATGCAGCTCCAAGAACATAAGTAAAAAAAGGAGTCCCACATGGGCAAACCTGCCGTTTACTTTGAAGTGGAGGATTATTTTGTTAACTTAGCAGAGACATGCAAATTGACTTTGGTAGGCAAAGTTTTAAAAGGGGAAAAAAGGAGGTTGTAAGGGAAAACATCAGTGCTTCCTAAAAAAAGGAGGTTGTAAGGGAAAACATCAGTGCTTCCTAAAAAAAGGAGGTTGTAAGGGAAAACATCAGTGCTTCCTAAAAGGCAGTGTCAAAATCACATACTTTGATCCTAAACATGTCTATATGGACTTCAATGTTCCGTCTTATAACAAGATTTCTCAATATTGATGGTTGTATAATGAAATTACTACCATGGTCTCCAGAATTGTTCTCTAAGATAGAGACTCCTCCGGCTTGGGTTCTACTCCACCAACTTCCATGGCACCTATATCAGTGGGATACCTAAGTCCTAACAAAGATTGTAAGATCAAAGGGACAGGCATTAGGCCTGGATCAGGTCCTTTGTGTTGAAAAATATAGACCAGGAATCACAAGTAAATCGATAGACATCGAAGAACAATTGTAGAAACGTTAACCTTGATCCACCGGAGATGACTTTGTTGTAAATCAAGTTTTCATATGTCAGTTGATGATCTTCTGAGCCTTCAAACGTTAATGTTTCTAGTTCTTTTCTTTGGTCGGGGAGAGAAGAAAAGTAACGTGCGTGGCACAGGGACCATGACCAAATTAAATAGAACGTGTGCAACTCTTCAGAGACAACTCTTATTAGGAGGTGTCTTAGTTAGAAAGGCCCATCAATAATAATAACCGGAAGAGTTAAAGAATAGGTTTCTACACATATAGTTCCATACTATATACCCACAAGGGTGGCTCAATTGGTTGAGCATGGGACTTTCATAATTGAGGTCTCAGGTTCGAAACCCCCTGCCTAAGACAGCAGGGAATTTCCTTTCTGGGTCGAGCTCGTCGCACGGGGCTTGCCTTCTGGCTTGTGTTCTACTCCACCAACTGCCATGGCACCTATACAAGTGATATCCTAAGTTCTAACAAAGATTGTAAGACAAGCATTAGCCGCAGAACAGGTCACTCTCACTCACTCTAAATCAAGGGGGAATGTAGCAACTAAGAGCGGAAATAGGTTTGTTCAAGCCTAGAAGATGAGGTTGTTAGAATACAATAGATTTGATAACAATAAGGAAGATAAATTTTGGTTGAGAGGTGTGAATATGAGCAGGAACCTGATTATTGTCGATATTGTTGCTTGCAAGGACATTTTAAACAAGTTTGTTTGGCAAAACATTAGGACATTGAGACAAAAAACAAAAGGAAAAAGAGAAATGATTTGAACCATAAATAAAGGGAGACAATGGTGAAGAGGAGGCTCCCTGATTATCTAGAAATCTCAATGAAAGAATGAGGAGAAAGGGAAAATGAGAAATTACCGAGAGATCAAATCCCAAACCCATGTACAGAATAACAAGTAGTGAGGTCATAAAATGATTCAGGAAGTTCAAAGGTCCACCAAAATTATGAGATAGAGTTGATTGAACTGTAATGATCAAATTGAAATCAACTATGTTTTAAATTGGGATTATGAATCAGTACTGATTTGAAGAATGTGCAATGTCAAGTCAAGGCTAAGGTAAGTTCAAGCTTATTCTCCTACTATGAAATTCCATTGTCACTCACATGCTTCATTTATTCGATGAAATTCCTAAATTATGTCTTTTTATTTTCCAGTACTCAGTTCATTACATTCTTAACCAGTACGACTTTATATGAAAACGTGATATTATTACATGCTTACGTGCACCATCACTTGATATGTACGTTTGTTGTGATACTTACGTTCAATTAGGCATTTATTCATGCATTAATGTGATCATTCAGACGGGAGACCTAGTCGACCTTCCCTTGCGTGAGTGTCACGAGGGCCAGGGTAAGCTGCGTGCCCATAGGGGCTATTGTTTGCTGGGGAGATAGGCTGACACTCCCCCGTGCGTGTTACTATATCTAACGTATGTAGGGCCACTGTGTAACTCAGCTTTTGTTACAATTTAGCTATCACCTTAAAGTTTCAAGTTTCAGTCATCTGCTTACATGTTCAGTTTACGGTTTCAGACTTTAGTCTATTATTAGTTTTCAGACCTTAAATTGCTTACATAATTTCTGTGGATGTACTTTCTTCTTGTTATGTTTATCCCAGAAGGATCTGCTCCACCTTCTTAGGCGATAGCTTAGAGACTTTCTAGGAATCCTATCAGTGGTACTTAGTCTGTGAGGGCCTGCCTCCTTTTTTTCTTGGATGCATATATTGTTGATCATGTTCCAGACACTACAAGATAGGACTAGCTTTTGCATTTTTCCGCTTTTCTTCTCAGTGGGAATCAGACTCATAATCTACTTACATTGATTTAGTATTCCCAGATATGCCCCGAGGGCATATGTTCTTGGTAGTATTCTTTTAAAAGGTCATGACTCAGCTTAGTGAGTGATTATGGATTTTAAATTTTTGTATTCAGTACCACTTTTAGACGTGAATTATTTAGTTTTATTAATACATGGGCTATTTAGTTAAATCTACTTACATTGATTTAGTATTCCGAGATATGCCCGGAGGGCATATGTTCTTGTTAGTATTCTTTTAAAAGGTCATGACACAATTAGTGAGTGATTATAGATTTAAATTTTTTGTTTCCTGTTCTTAGTTTTAGACTTGAATTATTTAGTTTTATTAATATGTGGGCTATTTAGTTAAATCAAATAATTAAATCAAGTCTTACAATTAGTTAGATACAAGGGTTCGCTCGATGGTTTGTTAGAGTTGGGTACCAATTACATCCCAACCCCTGTTCCGGGGCGTGACAATTGAGGAGTCTATTAGTTGTGTAAAGTAAGATCGTGGTTAAATTAGTTAGACTTGTTAGTTTATTGTTTATGATTAACCATGGTCAATTATCTTAGTTACACTGTATAATAAATACTGCCGTAGTTAGGACTTTTTGTACCATTTTGATCATTATTGGAAAATACCAAAAAGTTAGCTCTCAATATTCAATATGCTCTCTCCCCTTCTTGATCTCTCTATATTAAATTTTTTCTTGTTTCATGTAGCTGGGTTGTTGCTATCACAAAATTTAATAAATCTTTATGTAATTTACTAAATATAAAATGTGCCGTTCTTATTAGACTGACTAAAAAGGACAAAGTATCTCATAAATTGAGTTGAAGGGAATAATTATGTAGAATACATGACCTGGCATGCAGAAAAGCTAGTATAAATAAAAGGACAATAAATACATCATTGTTGAAGACATTTTTTTAGCTACTAACTTACACACCAAGAACTTTCTTTCCTCTTTTTTGTCAAAAAAGTGAAAGTGAACATCTTGGATACTTTGCCTTCGCGGGGTGTCTTCCGCAGAAAAGTAATGTATACAAAGACAATCAAGTGCAAGGGAGTTATAAGGAGGCATTGAAGAACCAAAAGTCCAAATAGATCTCCAAAAAGATTCAGTGAAACAGTCACAACAGAAGAGGAACTGCTCAAAGGACTTGGTCCTTATCGAGGAACACTGGAGATTGTCGAAGAGGTATTTCATGCCAACTGGGAGAATTGGATTATTAACTCATTCCTATTGTTGGATACTCATTCAGATAATAAGAATTTGCAAAGGAATTTCTACATGAAATTGTCTAAAGTACTGATATGAATATAAATAAAATATATAATTAAATTAACACATTGCTAGATTTGGAGTATCCTCAGTTGACTTCCTCTGAAAACGTCCTTCATCGAAACAAAACTGGGATCATAGGCAAATGGAAAGAAATATCTATGCACCTCAAGTTTACTCCAACTATTATTCTTCAAGTTATAAGATATCAAACAGTGGTTGTTTAGATCTGATATCAAAAAGGTGTCTTGATCATCTTCTGATATTCCGATCATAGGTGGAGCAGATGAAAAACTATAATCTTTTAACCAAGTAGACGAAATAATGCAGGTTTTTGTCCATGACTCAGAAACTCCATTGTCTTTCATTCTCCGTACATCAATCTGAAATATATTCTCATTATAATCAACTATACAAAGACAATTTCCAACACTTGTTAGCCTTGTTTCTTTCTTTTGATTTTCCAGGGCAGAGGGCAAAAGGATTGTCCTGAACCTCTCTTCGTCGATGTCAAATCCAACTATAAGATCAGTACTAATCTGTGTTATTGTTTTAAGGATTGTGCATACATATTTGCCAACTATCCGGTGAAGAGTTCCACCAAGTGTAATTGCACAAGACCGAAAATAGTACTGGATGGAAGAAACATCCAAATTCCTCCACGTTTCATCATGTCCGAGAGTAAAGATCTCAGCTTTTGCTAGAGCTTCACAACCCACTCGTAGCTGAGTGACAATTCTGATGACTTTAAAGTGTCTAGTTGATGGACTATATCCAAAACCGTAGCCCAAGGTGCAAGTTCTTCATATGAACATCTATTACCTTTTGGGAGAACAACATACTGTTCTAGTATTGGATTATTAATGTAGAACAAATCATGATGAAGGGAAACTTCAGCTAAACAAAATAATCCTTTGGAAGAGCCTACTGGCAATAGCTCTTCTTTGGGAGATTTGTGTTTCATTGACACCAGAGTGCTTGGGTTATTGCACTGATCATGTTTTCCTTCGAATTCTAACAAATAAGGTGAACCAACACGACTAACAAGCTAACTTACATCCATAAGGGATATGTGAGTTAAGGATGTTCCCTCAGGATACGTATTACTACTAAAATGATCATCAGAAATAAGCTTGTACCAAGTTTTACAAACACACTTACATTGGACGATGGTCATGATTGGTATTCTTGCGAAGATATCCACCAGAATTCCAGAAGGAAGCTGAGAAGTGGAGTCCTGTACTACACAACTAGGAGTTTGGTTTATTGATTGATTGTTTCTATGGGATGATTCCATGATAAATCTTTCTTTTGTGAACTATAGATGTACTTTTCTGTGCATAGAAATGGAAATATTTAAACAGATAATGAGTTCTTAAAGCCAAAGCCTAAAGGGAACCTGTTTCTGTTTGTCATTGTCAACTAACTAAGTTTTTGATTATGTTGGGAAGGCCAGGAAGCTTAGTTTGGATGTTTCTGTTTGGCAGACATACTTGTCCCTTCCCATCTTAAATGTATCGATCAAGCTGTCATTAATCGATGTAGCATCCTAAGAATGTCCCTTGTAAAATTATGAGTGATCAGTTAGAATGGACTCATTCAAATGGAAAATACACGACTAGCAAATTTAGAAGCTAGTAAAATGTCAGAGAATTTCATAAAGAAAGCAGGTAAAAGCTGAATAATAAGGAATTCTGAAAGATAATTGAATTGAAGTTTGACTGGTTAGTTGTGTGATTTATTATATTATTTTAATCAATATATAAGATATCACATAGTAAAAGGAGAAGTTGTGCATTAATATGCTCAATCAACTATCTAATTGTGCTATAAATTGTCTCTAATATTTATCAAAGTGGTGTGTTGTGTGGTGTATTCGGCTGACTTCCATTATATTTCGATTGGCCATACTGCAGATCATGTTAGCCCATTCATTCGATGAAATTTCTAAATTATGTCTTCTTGTATTCTAGTGCTCATTTCACTCCATTTTTATTCAATACGGTTCTATATGAAAATGTGATAGTATTACATGCTTACGTGCATCACCACTTGATATGTGCGTTTGTTGTGATACTTACGTTCAATTCAGCATTTATTCATGCATTAATGTGATCACATTCTGACGGGAAAGCTAGTCGACTTCCCCTTGTGCGAGTGCCACAAGGGCCGCTTACATAAGCTGCGTGTTCATAGGGGCTATAGTTTGCTGGGGAGATAGACCGACACTCCTTCGTGCATGTTACTATATCTAACGTACGTAGGGCCACTATGTGTAACTCAACTTTTGTTACAATTTAGTTATCACCTTAAAGTTTCAAGTTTCGCTTAGTTCGATTAACCATTAAATGTTCTTAGTTACGCTGTATAATAAATACCGCCGTGGTTAGGACTTTTTTACGATTTTAGACTTTAGTCTATTGTTAATTTTCAGACCTTAAATTGCTTACATATTTTCTGTGGATGTACTTTCTTCTTGTTATGTTATCCCAAAAGGGTCCACTCCACCTTCTTAGGAGATAGCTTAAGAGACTTTCTAGGTATCCTATCGGTGGTACTTGGATACTCATTCAGATAATAAGAATTCCTCTTTTTTCTTGGATGCGAGTATATTGTTGATCACATTCCATATAAAACTGTTACAAGATAGGACTAGCTTTTGCATTTTTCCGCTTTTCTTCTCGGTGGGAATTCAAACTCATAATCTATTACATTGATTTAGTATTCCGAGATATGCCCCGAGGACATATGTTCTTGTTAGTGTTCATTTGAAAGGTCATGACTCAGCTCAGTGAGTGATTATGGATTTTAAATTTTTGTTTTTTGTACTCAGTTTTAGACATGAATTATTTAGTTTTATTAATATGTGGGCAATTCAGTTAAATCAAGTAATTCATTCAAGTTTTACATTTAGTTATATACAAGGGTTCGTTCGACGATTGGTTAGAATTGGGTACCAATTACGATCCAAGCCCCTAAAGGGAACCTGTTTCTGTTTGTCGTCAACTAACAAAGGCGTGACAATTGAGGAGTCTATTAGCTGTGTAAAGTAAGATCATGGTTAAATTAGTTAGACATGGTTAAATTAGTTAGAATTGTTAGTTTATTATTTATGATTAACCATGGTCAATTAGCAGCTACAGATTTCTTAGTTACGCTGTATAATAAATACTGCCGTGGTTAGGACTTTTTGTACCATTTTGATCATTATAGAAATACGACTTCCTCTTGTGTGAGTGTGCCACAAACCTCTATAGTTTTTATAGACCGACACTCCTTCGTGCAACTATATCTCATTGGGTCCAAAAATTTTTGGTTGTTATAGAGAATAGTTTTTATACACTTATAACGGCATTGCCATTTAAATACTATTTCGCTAAAAGATGCATAAAATCTAATTTTTAATTGCTAAAATCTAAACTTAATCACTCTTTGTATAATAAAGGAAAGTCTTTTAATGATGAAATATATATACTCATAGGATATTCTTTATCATAAATAGTGTATTAAAGGATCAAATATTTGGTCAAAATCTCTACACATATTATTGGTAATCATAGATATTCTATTTTTATAAAGATGATTAATTATTATATTACCAAAAAAGAAGATAGTTGTTATATGGGGGATAACTTTACAAAGTGCTACTATTATAAAGTTAGTTGTTGCTATTATACTCCCTCCGTCTCAATTTGTTTGACACTTTTCGCTTTTCGAGAGTTAAACTAGTTGAATCTTTGACCGTAATTTTTTCATGTCTTTTAAATAATTTAAATTATTAATTATGGTGACTTATAGTACTTTTTACGTAATTTTCAAATATGTAAATTTTATTTCAAAAAATTTAAAGATTCTATGTTCAAACACACGGTCAAAATTAAGAAGTTTGACTCTCGAAAAAGCGAAAAGTGTCAACCAAATTGGGACGGGAGTGGTAAAATGCTGTTATATAGAAATAAAATATAAAACAAAAAATCAGTTCCAAAAAAACTTGGCTATTATAGAATAAAGAGGTCCGACTGTATACCAAAATTAGGTCAGAATATTCACTATGCTCTCTCTCCTTCTTGATCTCTCGCTATTCAATTTTTTCTTGTTCATGTAGCTGGTTTGTCACGACCCAACCCGCCATGACTGTCACCCACCCTAACTCCTAGTGAGCGAACCAACACATAAGTCATCTATCCATTCAAGTCCATTTTTATATTAGCAAATTCAATCAGTTATTACTCATTCAAGCACAAGATAATCAGAATAAATCATGCCATAAAAATAATGAAGTAAATGGGGAAGTTCTAACTATTACAAATCCCCAAAATCCGAAACTCACCGTACAAGAACTCTAATCTAAAACATGTCTAAGGAATGAAATTTGTCTAACAATTAACCACAATGTCTGGAGTAGAAATAGACATCATAAAGGAAGATCTTCGGGCGGTCTGGCATGGATAGAAGCTCACCCTAAATCTGTCAGCAACGGCCTCAACGCTAGATATGAGGACGGGTAGCCGTCTCTGGATCACAATCTGCACTCAAAAGAATGCAGCATGGTAGTATTAGTACAAACACCATGTACTGGTAGATATCATAGGCCGACTAAGATTAATATCATGCATACATCATAAAATCAATAAAATAGACAAGCCAGCCAACAATATGAAATCAATAATCCAACAACAAGTCAACCAAGGATAAACACAAATCAAATCACCCAAATATCACGAATCACATCAGCGGAAACTACAAATGAGAACAAGTCCATCAACAATAACCTCATTCTCACTATACACACATGCTAACTGATGTCATTGCTCAGTAGTCATGACCTGCAGGGGACCCATGGTGTCCATGTACCACTCGTTTCGGATACTCATCGGACCCAAGCCATAAATCCTCCGCTTAGGAAAGAACCTCGGACGCGGTCCACATCAATGTATCACTCATTTCTGGAACGAACCTTGGACCACGAGCCCATAGTCTAGTTCACATCCTTATTTCGGTCAAGTGTGCCTTTTCATAATCTGTACATAATAGTATTTCTTGCCCTCTCATTATCAATGCTCAAGTCATCATTTTGTATCACAATTTTACCGAGAAGAACATATTAACTTCTCATACAACAACATCAATTGTAGGTTCAACACGATGAATTATGGCATGAAGCCCACACACAGTCAACAGTCACTCAATCAATTGCACATAGGGGTTCAACCACACACACATCATGCATGAAGACTAGACATGCTTTCTTCTATTGAATTCACAACACATACAATCAACCAATCAAAGTCTAACTCAAATAGACCGTAACCTACCTCAACCGTGACATCATTGAACAACGTGAATCACTCTTTCTGACTTTTCCTTCTGTAAAGCCTCGAATTGCTCAAAGTCTAGAAATTAGAATGCTCAATGAGTCACAAATACTCTCGTCACAAAATCAATGCAAGACACCCTTCCCTTTAGCCCCATTCCAATGGGTGAATAATTTCTAGGTGTAAACAGCCTAACAATGGCCTTAGTAACCACTAATCATCAATTTACTAAGGATACTTAATCAAAACATCAATTACAAGCAGTTTCCATGGTCAAGCTACCATTTTTATAAAACACTAAGTCTCAATTCACTTAGTTCATGGCTCTAAAGGTTCAATTCATGATTAAGAGGAGTTAACCCAAGCCATTAGATGATAAATAAGTGATAACAATCATAACCCATCAAGTATAAAAGGTTTATTAGGTTATAGGGTTACTATTACTAATTCACCATTGAAGACCCATAAAAGGGATGATAATCATGAAGATGATACGTAATGATTGAAAGGGATGGATGAGACTTACCTCTCAAGAATATTCTTGCCCTAGCTTGAAATTCATCCCAGGTGATTGTGGGAAGGCGTGTTGGATTTTTATGAATAAAGAATTCGGAACTAAGTGTTTAAAACCCGAATTCTATCCTTGTGACCCTACGGTGGTAAAAGGTCTCTCACTATAGCGCTGCCAAGTGCCCGTTATATCCGCTATGGCGGGCCATATCCCCTATAGCGACCTCGCCATAGCGGGCCATGGCCTAGCGACCACGTACAGCGATTCACCGCTTGCGGTGAGGGGTTGCGCCGCGGGTACCTACCCCTCAATGGTAATTTAAGTCACAATTTTTCCCAGTTTTCCACTCTATCACCCAACATTTCATCCAAAGCCTCACAAACTCAAACAAACCATGCACGTATACATAAAAACATCATACGAACCCACCTGGGGTCTCGGAATTCCCAACGGAGTTCTAATTTCCTACATCATCCCCCGATGGCTCAACACAATCAAACAAAATTCGCAACCAAGTCAAGTTTTTAGTTCTTAGACTTATACAACCGAGCTTCTATTAGCTCGTTCTACCCTTGGGAAGGTTCTATTTGGTGGGGGTGATCCTACATTTTCCATAACGATCGGAAGGGTCGTTACATGGTTGCTGCTATCACAAAATTTACAAAATCTTTATGCAATTTACTAAATATAAAATGTGTCGTTCTTTTTTAGACTAAAAAGGAAAAAATGTCACATAAATTGAGTTGAAGGGAATAATTAGGTAGAATACATGACTCGGCATGTAGAAAAGCTACTTAGTATAAGTAAAAGAAGGAAAATATACATATCATTGTTGAAGACAATTTCTTAGCTACTAAGTTACGCACCAAGAACTTTCTTCCTCTTTTGTCAAAAAAGTGGAAGTGAAGGTCTTGGATACTTTGCCTTCGCCGGGGTCTCTTCCGCACAAAAATAACGTATGCAAAGACAATTAAGTACAAGAAAGTTATAAGGAAGTCATTGAAGAACCATAAGTCTAAATAGATCTCCAAAAGATTCAGTGAAACAATCACAACAGAAGGGGAACTGGTCCTTATCAAGAAATACTAAAGACTGTCGAAATAATGCAGGTTTTTGTCCATGACTCAGAAACTCCATAGTTTTTCATTCTCCAGACATCAATCTGAAATATATACTCATTATAATCAGCTATAGAAAGACAATTTCCAACACTTGTTAGCCTCATTTCTTTCTTTTGATTTTCCAGGGCAGAGGGCAAAAGAATTTGTCCTGAACCTCTCTTCCTCGATGTCAAATCCAACTATAAGATCAGTACTAATATGTGTTATTGTTTTAAGGATTGTGCATTCATATTTGCCAACTATCCAGTTAAGAGTTCCACGAAGTGTAATTGCACTAGACCGAAAATAGTACTGGATGGAAGAAACATCCAAATTCCTCCATGTTTCATCGTGTCCGAGAGTAAAGATCTCAGCTTTTGCTAGAGCTTCACAACCTACTCGTAGCTGAGTGACAATTCTGATGACTTTAAAGTGCCTATTTGATGGACTATATCCAAAACTGTAGCCCATCGTGCAAGTTTCTTCATATGAACATCCATTAGCTTTTGGGAGAACAACATACTGTTCTAGTATTGGATTATTAATGTAGAACAAATCATGACGAAGGGAAAACTTCCACTAAACAAAATAATCCTTTGGAAGAGCCTACTGCTAACAGTTCTTCTATGGGAGATTTGATTTTCATTGACAACAGAGTGCTTGGATTATTGCACTCATGTACTTTTCCTTCGAATTCCAACAAATAAGGTGAACCAACACGACTAAGAAGATAACTTACATCCATAAGGGCTATGTGAGTAAAGGGTGTCTCCTCAGGATACATATTACTACTAAAATGATCATCAGAAATAAGCTTGTACCAAGTTTTACAAACACACTTACATTGGACGATGGCCTTGATTGGTAATCTTGCGAAGATGTCCGCCAGAATTCCAGAAGGAAGCTGAGAAGTGGAGTCCTGTACTACACAAGTTGGAATTTGGTTTGTCTCATGGTTTATTGATTGGTTGTTTCTATGGGATGATTCCATGATAAATATTCTTTCTTTTATGGACTATACTTTTTATGTGCATAGAAATGGAAATATTTAAAGAGATGATGAGTCCTCAAAGCCAAAGCCTAAAAGAAACCGGTTTCTATTTGTCATTGTCAACTAAAAAAGTTTTTGGTTTTTGTCTAAGGGAGGCCAGGAAGCTTAGTTTGGAATGTTTGACAAACATACTTGTCCCTTCTCATTTGGCCAAACTCATCGATAGACATCAGTGGTCATCCGATTCTTTCACTTGAACACCTCAACTAAACTTTGTTTCATTTAGACACCTGAGGTAGGATCCGACTGTGCTATTTAGACACTTTTTGCTGACTTGGCAACTTGCGTGATTTGCACACCAAACTGGCGAGTGAAGAGCCCAAAAAACAGATTTTTTTTTTAATTCTTTTTATTTCCTTCTTGTTCTTTATTTTTTTTTCTCTTTCTTCTCCATTTAATAAACCTTCCACCATTAACAAACCTTCCATCATTGCTATCTTGTTTACAGGAACAAATCAAGTCCGCCACCACCCTCTCTCTCCCTAAGCGTTTATACGACAAGAAAGATGATTTTTTTTTTGGATAAATCTATTTAATAAACAAAAGAAAAATAAAATCCCCAAGAAGATTTTTTTTTAAAAAAAAACTTGCCATTAATGGATTCTTTAGAATCCTTGAAGGTTTAAAAAGGGTTAATTGATTTGAGAAAATTTTGAAAAATTAATGTTGGATTGTCTTTGGGTCCTCATGGGGAATCTTTCGCTGAAGTTATAACAAATTTGAAGGAGTTTCTCTTGAAAATTTGGATTAAGATCGTGATTGTAACCAGAATAACATAAAGATGGTGAATAAAATAACTATTCATTTCAAAATTTTCAATGTGTCATTTTTTTTCTTTTTTCTTTTTGTTAATAAATCAAGTTTTTCTTTTTCTTTTTTAGAGTATTACTTTAATTTGTTATTAAATATTTTAAAATAGTTTTTTTTAATTAAAAAAGACACATGTCCTCATTTTATCGTCATTTGCCACGTCAGCAGCGAGTGTATTGCACACACTTCGTAAATTTGGATGATTCAGCAAAAAAATGTCTAAATGGCACAGTCGGACCCTACCTCAAATGTCTAAATGAAACAAAGTTTAATTGAGGTGTTCAAGTGAAAGAACTGGACGACCACAAGTGTCTATCGATGGGTTTGGTCATTCTCATTTTAAATGTATCAAGCTGTCATTAATCAAAGCAGCATCCTAAGAATATCATTTGTAAAATTATGAGTGAGTTAGAATGGACTCATTCAAATTGGAAATAAATTATATATACTACTATGTTTTCTGCACGTCGACATTTGAAACTTTTTATTTGAGTTTCAAACAAGTTGTCACTAAGTGGTTCATCATTTACAATTTACCAAGATTAAAATATAAGAAAATGCCTGTAGCTAAGTTGTAATTGTTTAAGATTAATCAATATCATTTCAGTATATATATATATATATATATATACACACTCATGTCACTATCCAAAATTGATAGCCGTGATGGCGCCTAATTCCCAATCAATAAGCAAGTCAACACCCCAAACCATTACAATTCAATTAAATAAATTTAGCAGAAATTAATGATATTATCGAAATATCCAATACAAAGTCTATATATGCGGAGACAACAAGACCTCCCATGATTTGTGTCATAAGTACAAGAGCCACTATAATACGATACAAGTCTGAATACAGAAATGCACGATCGGAAATTCGGAAATACACATTCTAATACGTTAGAATATGTAACAATAAAGGATAAAGTGAAAGTTGTCATGAACAGCCATGCACCACCACGATCTCTAATCAACAAGCCTCGACTCAATACGTTCTCACATGTGGGTCCACTGTATTCGAATCGAATATGCACCACAAAAGAGTGCAGCAAGTGTGGTATGAGCACGAAACCACATTTTCCTAGCAAATCTCATAGACCGACAACGAAGAAGTAGTGACAGGATTTTGTAAGAAAACCATCTTTTAATCTTACAAGTCTGCATTACACCCAACAGTCAAGTTTCACCGAAATAAGGATAATCAAATGCCAAATAATGTCCAACAATCAATTAAGCACATAATTAGGTAAGAATAGAGGATGTAATACAATGCAATGCTCTGCAATGATAAGCCTCAAGTACCAAATCCTCTTAAACAAGATATACATTTAAACTCCCCGCAATCTTTGGGAGTTCGTGACTCATGATGGACTCGCGAGGTCCATATACCGGCATGGACAATTCCATGTGCCCGTGTGGATGATCTCAATGCACTATCAAACAATCCTTGGCACAGACGATCTCCACGTGCTCGACCTTTACTCATATCCCATCTCATACCAATTTATATGCATGATAATATCAGCAGAATAAGGGAATGGCAATGCATCTCAAATTAACCAAATACAAAGCATAATATGCAATCACCTTGGCTATCACAAGTATACGGGTTAAATGATGAGACAACACACTATAAGCAAATAAGTTTATCTAATATCACTTAATGCCCATATGCTTGGCATTCTCGGATTACTATTCATAACTACACAAGATCATAATTTCCCATTCATAACACCTGTACTCATAGCAATGTCCGTCACACCACGGGGACGACCCTCCCCCCCCCCCCCCCCCCAACAAAACCCCCTCTTTCCACCTTACCCATGAATTCCGTTTATCTTTAATTAGCAAAAATGCCCCTCGACGAAGTCTAGAAATCTTAACATACCTCGAAAGCCGAGCAAACATGCCATGAACCTCAAAAATCACCTTTCCTTTCCTCAAAGCCTCGGATCTTTCCTAGTCTATCAAATACATAATTTACATAAGTATACGAGTCCGTAGACACCCATATTGCTATACTTTGATTGGAAACGCACAAAGGTAACCTCGAGCCCCCAAGGGCAAAACTGGAATTTATAATAATATCGGTTTACCCATAGCCTAAATAGTCTAAATCCAAAAAAATGAGCTAAAACCATCCATAAGTCGACCTCGAAATCAAAGAAATTCATAATTTCTACTCTTGGGCTAAAATCCCTAATTTCCCACCCAAAATCATGGATTAGGATGCTAATTAATGGAAGAATTTAAGAGGAAACATCAAAATAAAAGTTAAAATCTTACCTCCCCCTCTCACCCCCCACCCCGGAGCTAAAACGAGTCCATTGCCTTTGGAATCTCCCAATTTAGAGCTCTAGAACTTGAAATATGAAATGGGAAAATATTTTTGAAGTTGGGGTACAAATTTAGTGGGCTACAGTGAAAACATCATGAGCGCGAAGCCCACAATCACGGTCGCGATAGACCACCCCGCCGTGCTACGCGATTGCAACACCCTTCTCGCGATTGCAAAGAAGGGTGCCTGGCACTAGAAACCAGCAGTCCGAAATTCAGTCCAAACTTCGTTTCAACACCCGAAACTCATTCGAAACCTCCCGGACACAAACCAAATATGCATTTCGCATCCTCAAAACATCGAAACAATGTCATTTTGACCCGATGTTGACCATGATCAACTCTAAACTTCAAACTTAATTAGTTTCCAACCCAAAGTCCAAAACACCCAAACCCCTTAGGACGTAACATACTAGTCGACTTAGTCCATTCCGGACCTCATGGATTCGACGAAACTCTCATTAAAAGGGAATGCCATTAAAAGGGATGTCAATGAGGTGATTGTAGAATCATACTTACAAGTGGTTTTGAATGCTATTAATAATACCAACTCTCCACCTTGGCAAATGCGCCAAGTCTAAATCAGATTTGGAAGATTAAGAATGAAGGAAACTACTCCTTCGTCCATAGTTTAAGAAGAGTCCTATGGAGTCGCTACTCTTCACGGGGACTAATTACTTTCCGTGAGGAAGCAAAAACCTCCATGAAGTTGAACGGAGACCAACTTATCAACTTTAAAATCAGACCAAGGATGAATATTTTTACGTATAATACTTTTGGTTTGGGGTACTCACTATCCATTGTAATTGATCAACTACCCTCATACATGTATCATAGGACAAAACGACATATGTTCATCTCTTTTTTGCTTCAGATGATGTGGGAAGAAATATAACCCCGATCTCGCATATATTTGCCTTTTGGATTTTACTATACAAGTTAAGGTTACCGATGGTCTTTCGTAAAACAACCTTCCTAACTCCTGGTCTGCGTACACTACCCTCCCCAAACCCCGCTTGTGGGATTACACTGGGAATGTTGTTGTTGTTGTAATATACAAGTTAAGGTTATTGTCTGACCTCGCACCATAATGCTGACCTTTGAACTAAAAAAATCCAACATGAAAATACATTCTTCCACCATGTCTCCAACATGAAAATACACACACAAATATAGATAGTTATCTCTTGGTTCTTGAGAAAAGTAGTACAGAAAACATACAAAGTGTAGCTAATAAGTAACTGCAAGACACCTAACTCCCTGAGAAAACTAAGGCTATACTTACACTGGAAATAAGATGAAACCAATAAAGGAAAATTTCGAGCGAGAACCCAGAAAGTAGCATTAAGCATGTTAGACTGAGATGCAGCGTGCAGTTTGAAGGCTGGGCAAGTCTTTGTTACCAATAAACATACACTGGAGAACTCAATCCAAACAGGTACAGTATCTCTGTAATGGTGAAGTCTATACTTGTGAAAACGATGAAGTCCTCTGCCACAATGGCCGGCCCAAGATTGTGCTTGCATGGACAGCAAGGTAAGCATTATTTAGCCTGTGGTAAGAAACAATTATCATTAGGTCGGAAACCTTTTGAGTGTAAAAAGCAGGTGGGAGGGCAGCGAGTAAGCTTTTCTTCACGAGCAACAGCTGCTTTAAGTCTAACAAAGCACCTAAAGAGATTAAAGTACACAAGAAGCTGCAAATGCAATGTTTACCGGTCAACGTCTGGCATAGCCAAAGGATCACGCTGCTCTTCTCTTTGTTCAATTACTGGAGGAGCGCCAGTCATTGTAGACAAATCCTGAGCACCTTCAGCCTACACCAAAAGGATTGACTACGTACCGTCAGAAGATAAATAATACATACTACAAAACGTTCTTCATTCAAATATGACCCAGTTAAAAGAGGAGACAAATAACATTTCCAGAAACAGGTTATTAAGAAAGGAAAACAAAGTTCACAGTGTAGTCATCACATGGACAGCCTGCTCATACACCAATGAGTTATCGTCAACTACATAATGTTTGGTAATGAAAAGACATCAAACTTCAGGGAACTAGTGTAAGATAGACCAGCCATACCATTCAGAACTAAAAAAACTTAAAAAGAAGTCAAAACCGGAAAAAAAATCAAGAACCAGGCCAGAGTAGAAGTTATGAAGACGATGAGATATTAGAAAAAGTTGCAAAGCTTCCCTAAATACTTTAGACAAAGCATTTGAAGTAATGGCGTAAGACATGGATTTCTAAATAAAATCACATTTTCCTGATTCTACGCTGAAGAGATCCATGAAAATTGTAAACAAAGCATTATAAGCATTGGCGTAAGACATGGGTTCCTCAATAAAATTAAATTTTTCTGATTCTATGCTGAACAACCTTGAAAAATTTGTCTTGTGTATAACAAGGAGCCCTATCAACTGAGCTACCTTCCTTCCGGCTAATTATTAGCAGTCTGTTCAGCAAAATGAGGAAACCTATACAAAAGGGAAGCAATATTCTGGAATTGCCTGACACAGCTAGGAAGAGTGACAGACTATGAAAGATATTAATATGATGCTTAAAAGTTATGACCAAGAGAATTACGACGATTTTACCGAGTGCAATCGTCTTATCAGCTATTCCAGAATGCAAAAAATGTTGGCAGATAAGTTCATGAAGTAGCTTAATCATTCAGCTTCTCATCATAATCAACAAAAAGGAAATGGCCTGAACGAGAAAAATAAGTAAAATCTTGCCTGTTGAGGGTATTGCGCATAACCAGCATATGCACCATATGCATATTGTGAAGGATCCTGGGTGGCTCCATAAGCATAGGCATCATAACCTTGTCCATAGCCATAATAAGCACTCCATTGACTCGGATCAGCAGGCTGACCCCATAGACCAGAGTCCTACAAGATAGCACCATATTTATCAGATGTTAGACAGTCAATAACTTGTGGAATATAAGCAATTCAGATCTACAGTTAATACCAGCATGCTGAAAAATAGTTTGCTTCTTGATGTACACGCATAACACTAATGTCTATAAAGAATAGATCCATATATAGAACACGAGATTTTATAATGTTTGTGGTAATTTTTTACCGCTCATCTTAAATGGATTGCTTTTTCAAAGCCTAACAACAAATTTTGTTGCAACAAGCTTCTATATTTAACTAGATGTCCATTACCTAAAAGACTTCTCAATTTTGTTTTAAATGGCATCTAAAGGACTCTTTCGTATTGCACCGGTGCTGGAAAAGATTGGACTATTCCCTAATGAGACTTGTGAATGAAGATTCTTACCAACATTAAAACAATTTCTTTTTTTTTTGTTGAAGTAAGTTGTTGCATTAAAAAAGCATCAAGAAGATACGTGAATGATTACAAATCATATGGTTATAACTCCAAATACTGCAAAAAAACTAGTATGAGCTGGGAGTTAAGAACCAGAAGCAAAAACTCAAGGCTGCTAAGCCACTGAGAGTGAGCTGATAAAATCTAAAAGGGGAATGACATCATTTACAGGGGAAAGATTGCTCCAACTAAAAAGATTCATCAAACACTTGGGCCTAAGAGAGCAGTTAGGAGCTGAGATCCCATCAAAACATCTTTTGTTCCTTTCTGTCCATATGCACCAAAAAATACATGCTGGAATCATCTGCCAGATCTTCTTGATGGACTTGTCCACCAACATTAAAACAATTTCATGACATGGATAACCATTTTTTTGTTTGTTTTGAGAAAGGTAACAATATTATAAATCTTCAGCACAAAGGCTATGCTGGAAGTCATATTTACAAGTTCAAAATAAGCAAAAGTATACATCCTTGTTCTTCTTATAGGGACCCAATCGTGTCTAACAGGGAAACTATATCTTTTAAGAGCTCCTCCTTCACACCAAAAATGAAAAGTACAAAGGCGGTTCATCTTAATTTTCTGGATAGAACTACTTCTTCCTTCAAAATATCTTTGTGACACCTTTCTAAAATCCTAAAGACTAAACTTTGTTGCTAACAATAAAAATCTACAGGAATATTTTCACCTGTATAGCTATCAGACTCCTGCAAGTTTGCAACAAATTCCATGATACGAGTAAAATCTTCCTAAGATCCCAAAGAATAAAGCTAACAATGAAAATCTACAGGATAATTTTCACCTGCTTAGCTGTCGGACTCCTACCCCAAGAAACACGAACAACTTGTTGACCAACCACAGCACCCTGCATTCTCTGGATTGCTTCTTCAGCAGATGACCTGTATAATGAATATGAAGGGACAAAACATGAACACTCATAAATAAATGCTATGAATAAGTAAAAGATCAACATTCCATGATTTTGTCATATTAGTAATCTCTCACACATTTGCTCATTGATTTTTAACTCCTTCAAGTGACTGGAAAAGTTATCTTAACGCAGAAGTACAATCAACTGTTACAGGTAACTATTACATCAACTTTGGCAGACCAATACACTTATTTGGTATAATAAAAGTAAAAGTTCCATGAAGACAGATACCTGGCAGCAAACTGCACAAAACCACAGCCCTTGGAAGCAGGGATCTTGACATAAACAATTTCTCCAAACTGCAAAAATACTTGTCTCAGTTCCTCCTCAGTTAAGTTAGGGTCCAGATTACCAACATAAACCTGCAGTTCAGCAAAAACTGTCAGAAGAGAAGTTGAAATACGAGGGACACACTCCAAGTTACTAACTTACTGTTGTATTAGTCAAGTCATTATCTACAGGAATAGTCTGCACTATCGGAGGATAAACGACGGCAGGCGGATATACTGCTGCATCAAAACAAAATTTCAGTGTTTAGTGTGCTGAGGAACATAAAAGAAATTCAAAAGATCAATGCATTTATAAGCTACGCAAATCTTCCAAGCAATGACTTGAGTGTCCACCAATACATCTGATATCCTTTCTAGAAAATTATTGTTCTATCAAGTTATCGAAGATGCATCAGCAAAAAAAGTGAAAGAGATATGGGTAACTGTTCCAGCAAGTATTTTATGTGTTATTGTTAGGAGAAAGGAACCAAAGATGTTTGAGGCGATGCTGAAGTGTTACACTACAAAAATACAAATGCTTGTTTACTTACTATGTTGTTTGATCTGAAAACTTAGTAGTTCTTAGAATTTTACGGGTTTAAGCCTTTTTTTTTTTTTTTTTTTTTTTTGATGAAATAATTGTTATCATTTCATTGTTATCATTAGAAGCATCAGGCATCAAGTTACGGGTTTAAGTTATGGAATGTAAACCGTGCACCATTAGCCCTCAGTGCTTTCTCGATTATAAAAAAAAGAACTATATTCTCATATTACAAAGTCACTGGGACTCGAGGTTGGTGTGACTTGCGAGACCTCATACTTAGCCAGTTGGTGAGGGATAATTCCAGTATGCACTATCCCCTTCCCTAAGCAATAATAACATTTTATGCTTGTGTTTGTGTGTGTGTGTATATATATGTAAGGTCATTTCCGTAATCATACAGCACTTCCTTATTGCTGGATTTAAATATTAATAAAACTTATTACTCACTAGAAAATACAGTTATGAATTACCTTTTGCTACTGCATATTGTGGTTGGATAGTGTTTGACTTTTTTGGTGTTGCTGCACTAATGCGCATCGGCCTAGTTGAGCAATACATCCCATTCATTTCAGTCATGGCACGGTTCTGTTCTGTCTCATCAGCAAATTTAACAAAACCATACCCCTTTGAACGGCCAGTATTCGGATCAGTAACAACCTTCGCTCCTCTAACGGACGGGTAGTGAGTACGAAAAGTCTCTTGTAGTAGATAATCTGTTACATCAGGTGCTAGATCTCCAACAAATATAGAATGCTCTGGCCCAGCATCACGACGCTCACCAATCCCAAATGATGCCCAATTTAACCTAAAAGTTAGCTCTGTCCCCGGTATTTGAGTTCCATTATACGACTGCAAAATCCGCTCAGCAACTGCATGGGAAGAAAACTCCACAAACCCATAGCCCTCTGGTTGGCCAGTGGTTTTGTTGCGGATAACTTTTATTGAAAGCACCTGGATAGACCAAATTGGTCATTAACACAACATTAGATTGAATAAGCATAAGATTATAATTGAACCTTTTCATTATAGTAGTATGATGAACTCTATATTTGAATCAAAGTAACAGTACACATGTTTGCCAAAGAAAGGAGAAGCTTGTGACAGTAATGTGGAGTCTCACTACACATTACCTAAAACAAGCTTAAGCATTTGATGTTAAGGAGAGCAAAAGATGGACTAGTCAAAGTTTTAACTACAATAATTAGTTGTAACTTTTCCTTTTAAGAAAGTGAACCAGCATTTTCCAATGTCGGACTCCAAAGTCACAAAGGAAAAAGTCCGCCCTAAATTATGTGAAATGGTCTACATACGCCCTCCGTCAACAGTGGGGTCAAAACTACCCATGCCGTCATAGAGTGGCTTAATTTTGCCCTTACTGACTAACGGAAAACTAATTGAACTAATTAGTCTCTAACTGGACTGATTCACACCAAAATTTGCCACGTGTCCAACTCATCTCTCCAACCTTCTTCATCTCTTTCCTCCATTGAAACACCATGCCACTATAAGCACCACCTTAGCTCCGCCAGCCAGCCTTCCTCCAAATTCAGCCATGAAAACCCCTTAAAATTCTTTCACAACTTTTGACAAACGCCTTATATCTACCATTGTAACACACAAGACCACCGCTGCAACACACCATTTTCCACCTCCTTCATCCTTCACAGTTAGACTTTAAGAAGATCTCGTTAAAAAGAAAAAAGAGAGTAGAAAAGAAAAAGATCGAACAAACACAACGAGATTCAGTTTTTCCTAGATGCCCAACACCATCCAATTCTACTTCTTTTTTTATTTCCAAAACAAAATTCTCGGAAAAAGATTCAAACCCATCTCGGGAATTCTTAAATCTTCAATTCCCAGATCATAGATTTTTCTTAGATTTGGATATTTTCTTCTCCAGTCCCCCTGACCACCATCTCCCTTTCAACATAATGCACAGCAGAAGCTTAAATCTGATGGAGATTTTTCAAATGTATCAATGCCATCAATTCAAGCAAAACAACAGAACACAAAAGGGAAAATTTCTAGAATGTAAAAACCCACCATCTACATCCTACAAGCTTCAGTCTATTCCAGTTCTTGGACAGCCAAAGTCAATTCTTTTGGTGACTCAGAACATTTGTCACCTCTTACTCTGCTGGAAACTAGAGATGACCCCATTATTTGCAACTGCGAGTTGATTTATGTTCTAAGACCAGAAACAAATGAGAAACTGTTATGGAGATTTCAAATTAAGATGACAGAGGGGGAATTTTCTGGCTATTGATGGATTTTTATGGATTGGAGACTAGTGCTTCAGGCTGGGAAAATGGAGAATCCAGGTTGTGATGGTGTTTCTGTGGTGGTTGTTTAGGCAGCACGATGGTGGAGATGGCATGGTTGGAGGTGGTTATTTTTTAGGAAGTCCCTTGCGGGTGAGTGGGTGGAAGTGGAGGATGGGGTGTTCGCTGTAGTTGAGAAGGTGGAGATGCACTGGTGGTCTTTGGTCGTGTCTGTGGTGAAGAAGATGGCTTTGGAAATATTGGAGAGGTGATGCGGGTTGGGTTTAATTTAAGCCATGTCTGACACGTGGAAAATTCTAATTAGTTCAATTAGTTTTCCATTAGTCATATGTAGACCATTTTCGCATAGTTCATTGGCAAATTCGGACCTTTTCCCAAGTAAGAAATACTTGTGACGCACTCAATGGTATGGCCTAGTGGTCAATGAAGTGGGAAGCAAATCATAGGAGATCAAGGTTCAATTTCCAGCAGAAACAACATATTAGTCTTCCTAAACCTTGATAGGTAGAGTTACCAGATACATGTATGGGCGAGGGATAACAAGTACTTGATGGAAGCAAAATTATCGGCCTGGCCCATTTATCCTACCATACATGAGGCTAAATTTAACCTAACCTACATCTACAACAATAAATAGGAAAACCCCAGTGTAAAAATGGTCTAGCTATAAAAATGTGTTCTTCTCAGCGAAGGTCATCCAACCATTTATAATTGAGAAATATACAAAGCAGCAGTACATATTTCCATTTGTGAAAATGCATTCTCAACTCCTTATGAAGCCCTTATGTTCCTTGCCTTAAAAATGATCCATGAGACAGTGCGGGAGAAAGATTTTATGTATCCTCCTTTCTCATGCTTCTTCCCTACCAACGTGTCAAAAGCTCCTTGATACACCTCAACATAACCAAGCGGAGCTATTCACTGCTTTTTAACAACTGAAAAACTGATAGCTTAGTTGTCGGAACTCTTGGATAGGTCAGATTAGAGACATCTTTCAGCATTTCTAATAAGAAGATTCTAATAATGCAGGAATTGTTCTTTCGGCTATACACACTATCTTCTCTTAGAACCACTTATACCATTACACCAGAAAATTTCCTTACATCAAGGTGATGTTTTCTTTCTACTTTACCCCTCTTTCTCTGTTGCTAGGCTACATACCATGAAGAAGCAAGCACTTCAGCCTCACCTTAATTTCCACCTTATCTGAAATAGCACATACTTCTTTGAAGTTCAATCACACAAACCCTATGAAGCACACCAATCGCGCCCTTAGTTACTCAGAAGGGAGCAGTTCTCAATCATGGGATAGTTCTCATGTTAACAATCATATTCCAAAGTTTTAATCCCGCCACATAGTGTTCTACATTTCACCAGCTTCTCAAGAAAAGCACCAACTTGTACGAGAAGAGTTCATCCTTCTCAAAATTTCCACTCATGTTCTTTCCAAGTGCACAAAACAAAGACCACCTTTTTACACCAACCAACCTTTTAATCTCTAAACATCGCAATAAGGAGCATAGCATGGAAGGAGGACTCAATGCCTTACTACACTCGTTGTAACAAAAGCAAACAATACTTCCCTCATTTCATTTTCTTAAATAGTCTAGCCACAATTTTTTTCCCTTTTCTAATATCCTAGTCTCCACTAACACTTGCTAGAACGACATAAATAAAAATAGAGCAGAATCGCCACAAATTTCACCATTATTACAGTTTTAAGTTTCTTCAAGAATTCAAAGAAACACATAACTATTCATTAACCAACCACAAGACTTAGCTATTTGAACTTACCAAATAAAAATCTTGACTACTTTAGCAAAACTCAAGATACCCAAATATACATATTCAACCAAAAAATCAGAATAAGGGTGTGTTCGGTATGGAGGAAATTTCCTATTTTCCTAGGTTCGGCTGGTCAAAATTTTCTGAAAACATTTTCTCTAGGAAAACAAGTCTAGAAATGACTTCCAAAGTGGAAGTAGGGAAAACAAGTACCACAAGTGGCATTTCGTATGGATTCCTCAAACACACCTCATCTTCACCCCCACCCCGTAGCCGCCATTCCCACCACCACACACCTAGGGGAGGAGCTAGGTAGGGTTGAGGGGTCCACCCTTTGGCGGAAAACTGCACTGCATATACAAAGTTAAAAAAAAAAAAATATTATATATATAGTAGATGTTGAAACCCTTTGGCTTCTTCGTCTATTCACTTTTTCATATTTTTGAACATCTTAATGAGAATCCTGGCTCCGCCACCGGCCACACCCCTACGCCCACTCCCAACCCCACCCCCACCCCCACCCCCACCTCACATAGAAAATAAAGATTATATACAAATGCTTTGTACTGAACAAGAAAATAAGTAAGAAACTCACTTATTTTCCTAGAGAAGAATTCAAAGGAACACATTAACTACTGATTAACCAGTCCCAAGAATTGGCTATTTGACTACTTCAGCAAAAAGCAAGATACCCAAATAAACATATTCAGCCTAAAATCATAATAAATGAAAACAAGAAGCGTATAGTTAAATTTTTAGGGCAAAAAGAAAAAAGAAAAGAGAGACCTCAGCAGTGGTAGCAAACCAGCTATGGAGATAAGATTCATCAGCCCAATATGGCAAATCACCAATCCAAAGAGTACGCACTTCTTCAAGAGTAGCAGGCTGGTGGTATGGCTGCTGTTGGGGGTTCATTTTTTGGGTTTCTGTGTTGTGTTTCGAAGGGGTTTAACAAATTTATCAATTCAATATATACATTACTTTAGCCCTTAGGAGAGAAGAGCTTGGTAAATGTTGAAGTTGCAATATTTACATAGAAAATTTAATTAAAGGTGACAATCAAGTGTTCTAATTATGGAAAATGACATAAGGTAATTATTTAAGACTCTTTATTATAAAATATATAAATAGTTTTTTTTATTTACAAAATATAATGATATTTTATGAAATATGATGGATTTTTATATTATTTTTTTCAAAAAATTGTTTTTAATTTTTTAAAAATATTTTAAACTTTTTTTTAAAAAAAAAATTTAAAACTTAATTTTTTTTTTTTGCTAAAAGGGTTAAAAAATTACCTCAAATTTTTGTGTATGAAATGTGTATGTGTGAGCGAAATTTTTAATATAGTTTTCATACACAAAATTGTGAGTGAAAACTTTAAGCCTTCAATAATAGTCAAAATACCCCCCAACGTTTGACCAAAATGCCAACTACACACCTAACCTTTGCGTTGGACCTATTACCCCCCTGGATAATTTTTTTCAGTATTAAAATGCCCCTTTTTTTTGATTGTGGACAAGAGCGTGACTACACCGCCAAATGGCGCGTTATAGCCTTTAAAAAAAGCATCCGATGTGTTTTAAAATGTCAACCTGGACCGCCACATAGATGCCACATAGATAAATTTAAATTCCTCCATTTTTAGGCTACTTCATCTTCTTCTTCACCCTATTTAACACCCATCTCCATTTTTTTGGTCAAAATAATACCCATTATAAATTTAGAGCTAAGATAGTGATTATTCTTATAATCACTGTTTTCCCAAATCAAATTCACAAAAAAAAAAAAAAATCTAAAGAAAAAAAAAAACGAAAATGGAAAAAAAAAAAAAAGGTTGAAAATCTAATCTTGTTAAAGAAAATCTGATTGAAAGTTGCTTGTTTGGAGTTGCTACTTGTTGCTTGGTGGAGTTGTTTAAGCACTAATTCTTTGATTTAGGGAGAAAACTAAACTCCATTGTTAGGAATTTGGAGAAAGCTATGAAGAACACCGTGGGTTTCTTTAAAGGGCAATTGGCGAATTGCCCTTCGTTTGGGGTGGTCTTTAAATTTTGCCCCTCATATTTGAAATCTTTAAATTTTGCCCTTCGGCTAAAACCCATAGGTTCCCGGTTCGAACCCACACGCAGTCAAAAATTTGAAAAAAATTCGCAAGGCAGAGTTAAATTTCGCTATGCCCCAACGGCATACACTTGCGAAGGAATTACCAAAGTTATCTGACCCAAGATACTTATGCCTTATGGGCGTACTTGGCATAAGATCGGGGTCCCATAACTTTGATAATTCCTTCACAAAGTTATGCCGGTTAATGATAAAAGTTTGCCCATTAAATTTTGCCTTATAAGGCAAACTTTTGTTATACCTTAAGGAAAACTTACGCCTTATGGGCATACTTTTAGTTATGTTTTATGGGACACACTTTTAACTAAGGCATTACTAAAAGTTTCTGAAAAGTTAAAAAAAATATATATATGCTTCGAGGGAAAGTGAACACAACTAAAACACGAGGGGCGTACTTTTTGTGTTTAATAAAAGTTCCGGCCGGGCGGGGGCTTATATATATATATATATATATATATATATATATATATATATATATATATATATTTACTTTTCAAGGTAAACTTTTAGTTATGCCTTAACTAAAAAGTATGCCCCAAAGACATAACTAAAAGTATGCCCATAATGCGAAAGTTTTTCTTAAGGCATAACTTAAACTTTGCCTTATAAGGCAAAGTCTATGCATTAAGGAAAAGTTCTTGCCTTACGGGGCATAATTTTGTTATGCCTTAACTAAAATTCGCCCCATAAGGCATAACTAAACTATGTCTTAGGAAAAATTCCCCGCCTTATGGGGGCATTTTTAGTTATGCCCGGATCCGGCATAACTTTAGCTTTTCCTTAAAGATTGTATGTCGGATCCGCATACTCTCCCGGCCTCCGCCTTGCGAAATTATTTTTTTATTTTATGCTTGAGCGGGGGTTCGAACCCGTAACTTTATGTATTCTTGATTGTTTGATCAAATTAATGGATGAAATTTGTTCTACTTGGTGTTAGGAAGCTTCCTTTCACATTTGAATTTTTTTCCCAAATCAAATTCAAAAAAAAAAAATCTGAAAAAAAAAAACCGAAAATCTGGAAAAAAAAAAAAAGGTTGAAAATCTAATCTTGTTAAAGAAAATCTGATTGAAAGTTGCTTGTTTGGAGTTGCTACTTGTTGCTTGGTTGGAGTTGTTTAAGCTAAGCACTAATTCTTTGAGTTGATTTGGGGAGAAAATTAAACTCCATTGTTAGGAATTTGAGAAAACTATGAAGAACACCAAGTGGGTTTCTTTAAATTCTTAATTGTTTGATCAAATTAATGGATGAACTTTGTTCTACTTGGTATTAGGAAGCTTTCTTTCACATTTGGGTTTTTTTGGATCAAATTTGAGGAAGTTGGTGTGATTTTTTTTTTTTCAACTCCTAATGAAGATGATGATGATGATGATGTTGATGAAGATGAAGAAGAATTGGGTATGGGTTTTTGGATCCTCATACTGAAAATGGAGTGGAAAATTGAGAGATTTTTTTTTTTTGAAGAAGAGTAAATGGATGGAGGAAGGGGGGAAATTAATAAAAAATGAGGGAAATTAAAGATGTGGCACGTGGGCTGCGCGCGTGTGGACAAGACTCGTAAATAATTTGAGGTTGTCATATATTGATCGCCACACGCAAAAAAAGGGGCATTTTAATATTGAAAAAAATTGTCCAAGGGGGTAATAGGACCAAAGCAAAGGTTCGGTGTGTAGTTGGCATTTTGGTCAAACGTTGGGGAGTATTTTGACTATTATATGAAAGTTGTTACAATGTTGTTGTAGTTGTATTAATTTTTCATAAACCTAATATGAACTTTATCTACGAAAAATGTGAATGAAATTCTACATCTTGAGCGAGATATAAACATTTCATACCATTCTCATACATAAAATTTTGAGCGTAATATTTAAGCCTTGATCGAGATATACACATTTTATACGTTTTTCATACACAAAATTTGAGTGAACTTTTTAAGCCTTGAGCAAGATATACACATTTCATACATAAAAATTTGAGCAGTTATTTTAAGTCTTGAATGTTGTATCAAAGTTGTATACAATGTTGTTGTAATTGTATTAGTTTTACAGAAGTCTAACATGTACTTTATACCCTAAAATGTGAATGAAATTCTAAGCCTTGAGCGAGATACAAATTTCATACCCTTTTTCATACACATAATTTGAGCGGATTTTTTAAGCGTTGAACGAGATATACACATTTCATACATTTTTCATACCATTTTCATACACTAAATTTTGAGGAACTTTAAGAGATATACACATTTCATACAACTTTCATGCATAAATTTTTGAAAAATAATTTTTTTAAAAAAATAAAAAATAGTTGTTTGTAAAAAATAAAATAAAATATTTTTTAGAAAAATAATTTTTTTAATAGTATGTTTTGTATAGGATTTGTAATGTTGTGTTTTGTAAATAGAAAACTATCGTCAAGTTTTGTAAATAGTTCTCCTTAATATGTAAATACGTACTTTACCCTTTGTTAATTTGGGACAAAAACAGAATTTCAAAAAAAAAAAAAAAAAGGCATAAGTATAAGTGGACTTTCAAAAATTTGATAAAAGCTTAAAGTGTTTTCAAGTCTTTTGGGCCAAAAGCCAAAACCTATAAAAGGAAATACACTTAGGTGTCATTTGGCCATAAAAATTATTCACTTTTTTCCGAATTTTTTTTTTACCAAAAACTATGGCCAAACACAACTCCTCCAACTCCAACTTCAAAAATTCCAAAAAAAAATGAATTTGTTTTTGGTATCTATGGCCAAACGGCTACTTAAACTTTAGTTTGGGAATAAGATGGCTTTGATGTGGAATATGGTTGATCAATTGAGCTTCAAATAGATTCAGATGAATAAATAAACTCTATTTTCCATTTTATACTTGCCCATACTATTCTTATAAAGGAGATATACTCCATTTATTTTCCCATATACATAAAAGGACTAAAATCATAATATTTGGACCAAATCAGTAGTAACTCTACTTGAGAGAAATCTTAAGTGTGTTGGTCCGGAAATGAAGTGAGTTGAACCCCTTATACTATTTTAAAACCAAATCTTTTTCTTTCAAGGATATTTTTGCCAAAAAGTGGAGTTTTATGATTAGCATGTCAATTTTGTAAGAAAGAAAACAATTTTAGCAAATAATCACATTAATCACACATTTGTTACACCTCACATTTTTGTACGTTGAGTTTCGTCGAGTACTAGTTGTCCTAGTCTTGGGAAGGTGACTAATTTTTCGAGGTCATGAGGATAGATAAGACATGTCCATCTTGGGTATATAAGATAGTAAAATCATGTTTAGTAAGCTTCAGGAAGGTCTAAGACTTGTCGGATCATCGGAGTTAAGTTTCAGCGAAAGTTCGACAAAGTGTCACATTATGGCGCAATATGTGGCTCTCAGAGCACACTCTGTGAGACACGCAGAGTGTGCAGCATAGTGTGATCGAAAATTTTGATGATTTTGCAAGGTCTGCGACATGACATGCGGCTCTCAGAGCACACTATGCAACGGCGCAAACCTCGCTGCAGGTTGTGTCGATCCAGAATTTTCTAGACTTACTATAAATAGACCCAATTCGACCCTCACTCATTATTTCACCATTTCTGGACCTAGAAACTTCCAGCACTCTCTCTACAAGTCCTCATATGATCTAAGACCAAAATCAAGGGCAAACTAAGTGATTTTAACATAAAGAATTCCATAATCATCATTAGATTGTTTTCCCCCCTATGGTGCTGAATTTGGAGACTTTTTGGAGGTGAAGAAATTTCAAATTTAGAGTGATCCTTGTGATTGAAGGTAAGATTATCATTCCATCTTCATGTTTATAGTATTATTTGGCCTTTATACAAGTTATGGGAAGGAGAACAAGTGAAAGTAAAGTTTAATTGTGCTAGAACTTGTTCTTAGCTATGTTTGAGTCATGAATTGTTCTAGACTTGATACAGTTGTGATGTTGTTGGGCTGGTTATACAAATAGAGTTGTAGTATGAAGATGTTGGAGTGTCAAGTGAGTTGTGAAGATGGAAAAGAGCTAGTGGGGAGGTTGTGGTGCCAAAATATGTATAGGATCAAGTAAAACAAGTTACATGAATCTTATGCACATAAGATGTTTGACAAAATATCTAAATGAGTTCCCTTATAAGTTATGAACCCATCGTTGATATGAATACTTCGTTTACTGTAGATAATCATTCATAGAGTGTACGAGGACTCGTGGGATCCGTATATTAAGGAGACAAGGTATTTTAAGGCTAACCTTTTCTTTCTTAAGGCATGATTCCTTGTTGTGAACCTACACACAATATCCATAATATCCTTATTCCTAAAGAATACTAGAAGCTCATGATTCTCAAGGTTTTTATGATATCATTGTTAAATGTCCTTCATGATGATGATGAGTTCATTTCTAGAGATACCAAAGCTTACATTTTTTGATGTTCCCATGATATTATTGAGCTTGTTCCATGATTATTGGTTTTATTCATTATTGTTGATCTCACCTTACGATAATTGTTCTTTCAAGGTGAGATATAGCGATGATGATGATTCCATAAAAGAAATCGGAGGTTTACCGACCGTACGCCACTCCGATAGAGTTATAGCTTTCAATTGGGCTCTCATGCATGCTTTATATATATATATATATATTTTTTTTTTCTCACACCGCGTTGCGCTATAGTCGGCCGGGCAGGAACGTAGATGTGCACACCACTGTAGTGGGCAGATTATGATGTTACTCTGGACGCGAGATGCCCCGGCCACGGGATGATATGATATATCGATCGGGCTGCGCGTTCCCCAGCACTAACATTTATAGTATGTATTTATGAAAATGTTTAAAAAAAAAAGCTAAACATGCATGATATCCGCCTTAAGAGGCAAACAGATGTACAAGTTATTTCTCCTATCTCATACTTCTTTCATACTTTTATTATGTTATTATTCATGCCTTACATACTCAGTACATTATTCATACTGACGTCCTTTTGTTATGGACACTGCGTTCATGCCGGCAGGTAGACAGGGAGACGGGCCAGACCCCTATATATGCTGCTTCATCAGCGACATTACACGAGCGCTCCATTTGTTCTAGAGCTAGAGTTTAGCCGGTACTATTCTTTTGTGTATATATGTGCATGGCGGGGTCCTGTCCCGTCCTTATAATTTTATGCACTCCATGTAGAGGCTCGTAGATAGATGTATATAGTTAGATGTTCTGTAACCTCATCGGTTCATATTTTTGTATATTATTTTGGCAGCCTTGTCGGCTTGCGCGTATGGGCATAGTTGATACTGATCATATAGATGTGCATTTAACTTGTGGACTCATGCCCTTATAGATTATGATATTTATGAGTTATCTTTGTGGTCCACCCAGATTTGGTTATGAGTTGTATGTCAAGAGGTGCTCGGTAGGTTAGGTCCGGGTACCCGTCATGGCCCTCTGGTTGGGTCATGACAAAAGTGGTATCAGAGCAGTTCGTCCTAGGGTGTGTCTACGAGCCGTATCCGGTTGAGTCTTGTTTATGGGTGTGAAGCGCGTCACGCTTATAAACAAGGGGCTGCAGGGCATTTAGGAATGATTAACCCTTCTTTCTCATCTTAGATCGTGCGATAGAGCCAAATTAAGAATGCAACTATTTAATTTTTCCCTATTCAATTTTGCCGATGCCTCCGAGAAAGAAAAAATCGGGACGCAACCGGGCGCCGGGAGAAGGTACTAGCCGAGAACCCGCGGCTGAGTTAGGACATAGCAAGGCTCAGAGTGCTACTCCCTCGCATGCTATCTCTATTCCTCCAGTGGCAGAAGAGCATGGAAGGGCTCCACTCCCTCGTGCAATAGAGCCAGAGTCTAGGAAAGATCGTTCTTGACCCTTTTTTTCTGTTAGATAAGTGCAGATTGATACAGATGAAGAGGACGGTTTCTGATAGTGGGGGTGCAAGGAAGGCCTCCGGACCGCGGATACAAAGACAGATTAGGAGGAGTCTTAGTTACTCCATTGAGTCAGATCCTTCTGAGGAGATGATTGAGACGACTCCCTCAGAGCCTGTGACTTCTATGGAGGAGGATGCGTCAGAGGATAGCTATGAGACAGACCCGTCTGAGGGTTCGTATGAGACACTAGTGGAACAGGAGGCTGCTAAGGCTGCACCAAATTTGGTCCCTCCAGTTTCTCTTATGATATAGCATTACGTCAGAGCAGCCACGAGCGTAAGTGTTACCGAGGTATCTAGCCCTCAGTCTTGGCCTTTAGTCAATCAGGAGCTGCCAGAGTATTCGTATCCTTCGGATTATGATGAGGCAGCTGAGGATGGTCAGACGAGTAGATGGTGTGAGGATGATGAGGGGGATATTTGACTTCACAGTTCCCAAGACCAGGATCAGGACAGGCCAATTACAGGTATATGGGTTTTCTTATTGAAACTTCTTATGTTATGTATGATTATTACGGGATATCATCTAATGGTTGAAAAATGGGGATTTTAAAGAAACCGATAACTGAAGTATTTATGGGTAATTGCGACTAAGCCATTCCTACTACCATTAGGAACCCTGGGACTAGGAATGAAAAGCAGTCGCGTGTGTCAACTTGTGGTTATGAAAATTTTCTAGATATTGGAAGTTTCAAAGGTTATGATAGTATTTATCGAACCAGGAAAGTAAGGGGACTCTTCCAACCTTGGGGGAAATGCATTACAGGGTTTTATTTGGATTTCCCATTAGAACTTCAAATTGGTTTTTAAAGGTATGTGATAAAAGACCATGCAGCAATATAAAGGACGGATGTGATCCTTATAAGGAGGTTTACTTTGATTTTTTCAGATAGATGTGGTGAAGGTCACTTGGCGGCAGAAAAATAAGAGCAATGTTGGTTTATGAATAAAAAAGGAAAGAAGACTAGGTGTTCGAGTGGAGATCATTCATTAGGTCTTTATTGCCAGAGACTCATAATCAGGACTTAGAAAATATGCTAAGAAGTCCTACAGATGCAGACATACGAAAAATATGAGAAACCAGAATAGCCCGAGGGAAATTAGGAGCATATGAGCCTTAAATTAGAATTTTAAATAATTGTGAGGTATGAGTCTAGCTAGCTAGGCAAAAAGAGGGGAGATGTATTAAGACCACAGATTCAGGACAATTTTAAATATCATTGGGATATTTAGTAAGTGAGGTAGTTGTCACACCCTAATTTCCGATAGGGCATGATGGGCACCTGACCCTTACTTAGGGCCGAGCGGGTTTCTGACCCTTACTTAGGGCCGAGCGAACCCGCTGACTCTCGCAATACTCATAAACATGCTGGCCCTTAAATCATGACATAAGTACATAATGAAAATTTTTCGGAAAACAAACATGTTGTTCATCCTTTTTCAAATCAAATAAAATCTGCAATCGTATGAAATCTGTAATATAATGCACAACAATACATCGACTTATATAGCCGCTTGCAAAACAAATCTGTAACCTAATGCATAATGATATATCGGCCCACATAGCCGCGTACAAACTGACATATCATACACTCGACTCTGTCTGCAAAGTCTCTAACATGACCCAAAGTACCACAACTCTAACATTCGACTCGGCAGCACTCCGGAGAAAATGGAGCTCGCCAATTCCCGCTGGAACATCTTCTACTCATCTGTATATACCGCGGCATGAAACGCAGCCCCCGAAGAAAGGGGTCAAGACGGAATACGTACAGATCGAGCATGTAAAGCATGGCATACGTAAAACGAGGTCATAACCGAAGTAAAGCGAGTACGTAAAGTGGGCATAATAACGAGAATACCAAAATGCTTGCATCTAAAACACAAATCTTACATCGAGGTGGAAGACAAATATAATAATCAGAATGCCAAAATGCTTACTCCTGAAATACAAATCATGCGTATCAACGTCATGTATCATATCCGGCCCATAATGGAACTGAGTGACATAAGCGAATAATCATCATGTTCATACCGTAACACATCATAATATCATAACTTACCATATGGGATGACATTAACCGATGTGGGATTCGCCTAAACCAATGTGGGATTCGCCTAAACCAATGTGGGATTTGCCTAAACCAATGTGGGATTCGCCTAAACCAATGTGGGATTTGCCCAAACCAATGTGAAATTTTGCCTCATCATTGGGTTTGCCCCACCATTGGGTTTGCCCCACCACTGGATTTGCCCCACCATTGGGTTTGATGCCAATTTATCACACTCCAAAATACATATGTACATCATATAACGTGTCCCGGCCCTCCAGTGAGGGACTCTCAGAAACGTAATCATCATATCATCATATATCATATCATCATATCATATCATATATCACATCATATATCACACGCGGTCCATAATGGGACCCGGCGGACAGAACGTGGTCGCCACTCCATCTTTGGCGCCACAACACATCATATTTCGGAATATTGTATACCTCCGAACACATCATACTCCGTATCACATCATACATCATATCACATCATACTTCGGAATATAGCATAGTGCGCACGATAACATACCGGCCCGGGACTCGGCGAAGGATGTAATAACAGTAATGCACGAGGTAATCGTGAGTAACCACATGCATATGAGACATCATTACAAACCCAATAGGATAATCAAAGCGAACTATTATTTAAAACCAAGACAATAGTCAAATCAAGTTTCTTCCGCATATCACTCGGGAACACATCAAATAGAGCTTTAGAAATCATAGTTACGTATCAAAATCATATGCATAAAAATCTTCATTTCAAACTCGACGGATAAATAAGTAATCATACTCGGGGGTCGGAATGATAGCCACCTTAAGTTCTTTCAAAAATAAATCGTTAGAGAGCCAAACATAGAAAAGTCTCTGGGCCCACGGATTGTGCATCAAACCAATCCGAGTCCGCCTATGAAAATTAAAGTCATTATACGTTATGGAATCATTTACGAGCATATCAAGCAATCCGGTTCCATCTATGAAAGTTACGGTACATTTTTAAACATAGGATCCTTTAGGAACAAAACCGTTTATACAACATTTTGAATCCAATCATATCAAGGACATAAGGACCATAGCTTGACCATATTAAGGATGCCAACATCAAGAAGCAAATATAAATCATAAACATGCTCGGCACTTAAGAATGGAGTTACCCCAAGGCACAAATCGTGTCATATCTTACTTTCGTCTAAGACATGCCAAAAGAAGGAAAGGGTAACTTTACATACCCGTCCGCTTCCTAAGCTAATCCAAACTCAAGTCTCGGCTTCTCGAGATCTACAATAATGTCGTTAGACACCAAACATTAGTCATAAGCACTTAGTAATCCAATTCCGAGCTAACACTTAATCTATAGAAATTTGGGCAGCATTTCCCCTGTAAACTCAACATCCCCGAGAATTCAACTCGGCCAAATCTTCAACAACAATACCAACAACAATAATATTATCAAATGCATATCCAAATGAAATGACATCCGTCCTTAAATCACTTTTAAAACAGCCCGTCATCATAATAACAACTCCATGAACAATTCGAGATTATAACGTCATTATCTTCATTCTAATCCCAAAACATCAATAACAATATCTCATCCGATTTCTTGCAATTAATTCCGTAGTTCCCATCTCCCAATTTAGCTATACCGGGATGAATTTAAATATATCTAGTAGAGGAGAATTATTACCTCATATGCCAAGAAATAATCTTCTTCCACCTTACTTCACTTCGAAGAAAGCCCGGATTCAACAACTTGACAAAAATGAAAATAACGAGATTGAAGCGATGAGCGAAACCCGTGTGTTGTTTTGGCAATTAGTTTCCTTTTCGAAGACATGCTGCATCCACCCAAAGAAACATAATTCTTTTGCTCCTTATAAAAGACATGCACGAATCCTACATAAATATGTGATGCTGCCTCAACGTAGGACTTGTCCTTTTTGAACATAACTAATACTCTGTTATTAGATATGAAAGACCGAAAAAAGGTTGCTTCATATGAGCATAATTGCTGGAAAATTATATCTCCTACGTGAGAATTGATATCCTCAACTATAATCCTCTTCTTAACTTTTGGGAACGTGGGACCCATTTAATAATTACCTTCCAAGCTTGACTCCCAAGATGACACTTATATTAACATCACCCTTATTCATCATTTGCTGCCTCTCCACGTGGATAATGTCCACCTGAACACCTATCCACAATTTGACTAGTTAATTAATTAGCCTCCCACTAAAATTCAACACTTAATAATTTATTCGCATAATTAATTTCTTGATCTCAATCCACTTAAACATGGACCACTTTTAACACACTTCATATACTTATTATCATAATCATGAGATATAGCACTAGTCCATAGTCCCTTTTACCACACATAAATTATTATTTTCAATCATCGTCGTCACACTTGTTAACTCCTAAATTATTTCGGGACTTCAAACTTTTATACACCAATCTCTTTATTAGCATGCTTGACTATGACCAAATCCTTCGGCTCGGTAAATTTGCTCATGTTGGATGGTTCAATTTTCTAGTCCAAAAATACGGGATATTATAGCTTGGACCGTATTCCATTCAAATAAATTTCGAGCCTCGACGAAACTCATTTTCTTCGATTGGTTTAACTTCAAATCCTTACGATACATGTGTACCATCACTTTAACCACCTATAAGCTTGGGGGATAACCTCATGTCCGTTAGTAGTGTCATTTAACTCGCACGCTCCGGCGTACGAAAATACGGGATGTAACAGTAGTAATAAGCGATGTAAACGATAACTCATGTGTGGCCACATTAAATATTATGCGTGCCCTTATGACCAATCTTACAATATGCTAAAGGTATTGATTGAGCTAGGTATTGAATTTAAGGTAGCATGTGCTACAGGGCAGATTGATATTGTTTTCTCCAAATGTTAAATTTGGATAATCGTGATACAACAATATCAGGGAGAAGAAGAATATGTGTACATAAGAGTAAGAAGATTATGATGTCATGAGAAGAAGGGAAGTGTAGGCAAGGGGAAGTATGTTGCTAGCAAGGGTCAAGTAAAGTTTCCGAGAAAAGGGTTAGGGCGGTGGTAGAGACGAACTGATAAACAAGTAAGTAGGAAGGATAGAGTATGGTAATATGTGATAAAGGACGAACACGAAGATCCCGGAAATAGGTCTTGATAAACGGGATTGAAGTATAATAACAATGGGTATGGATATAACCTGAGAAAGAATAATCAGGTTTTATGAACGATGTCAAGGGATTTCTGACTCTTAAGGTACATCTGAAAGGATAAATATGAAGCCATATTGATACGTTCACCTAGAAAACGGAAAAAGACCCCCCCCCCCCCCCCTCTTCCCGCCCCTAAAAGACGATTTTAGGAATAGAAAAGATTCATACTTCTAACAGAATATTCTACGAATTTCAGGGCCAATGCCATAGAATGGCAAGTGGGGAAGAGCACTTTATGAGCAAGGGAAGTCAAGAAAGACCCTAAGGGCGAAAGTAAGAAAAGTGCACTAATGAATTGGTTAAAGGAAGTTGTGTAACCGTCAAGGACAAGAAGAAGGTTAATCAGTTAATAAGTCTGGCAAAGAGGCAAAACATAGATAGCATGGGACGAGAGTCTTGATCAGGAGTACAGAAATTCGATTATAAAGGAAATAGGATGGATATACGAGAGATATGTATAAATATGAACAAGTGATGGCATCAAAAGGGAAGATAAGAAAGGGATGAAAGGAGGAAGAAAAAGAGATATTTTATAAGTAGTTGTGAGTAGGACAAGGATCGACAAGATATTGGAAGAACTATGACGCCTGACTATGGTACAACCACCTAGTAAAGGAGAACTACAGAACAGTATGAGCTGGGCAAACGAAAGAGCGGGTCGTGGGAAATAGATGTGATAGTACATTGACTTATGATGGTATTAAAAGAAGAAACCAAATTTAGTTGGCTAAAAGATAAAGTCAGTATAGGAGAGGGAATAGACAAAAATCTTCAACCGTAAAAGGTAAATAGAGGAAATGAGTATTTAAGGACTTCAAATATTGTGCGAATGATAAACTCAAACCACAAATAGGGTTGTCAGGCTATAGGGAAGATTTATCAGGTAAGAATCAAGCGAAGGCCAAGAGTCCAAGAAGAATCTTAAAAGAAGTAATTAAGGGATAATGCGTCTGATTGGAACAAAGCTGGTGGCAATGAAACCTCATGGAACAAGCAAAGTAATGGTTCTGCTGGATATCTATGATTGAAAATTGA
>NC_081348.1:57595576-57601861 GCF_029784015.1 Lycium ferocissimum | reverse complement strand
CCCGCCCTCACCAAAAAGCCCCCCACCCCTCACGTAAAGAATAGAATAAAAAGTGGTTAAAATTTTGAATCATCTAGATACCAATTAGAATCAAGTAACAAAAAGAAAGAAAGAATTGAATTTCCAAGTGTTCCTACCCTTTCGAAGATAAGTAGGGACGTTTCGCCCGTAAGATGTAAAACAAGATCGATGAACCAAAGGCTCGATCCAATTTTTTCACGACCCAATTAGCCGGGTGGCACCCCATCCGGGGAAAACCCAACCCCCTTAACCTTCCCCTTTAAATAATCAATTTTTAAAACATTAATCAAGTATATAATGATAATCATAATAACCAAATTGTCTAGTCACGCCATAAATAAATAAATAAAGGTGCGAAAATCCTAACTATTACAACCCCAAAATCAGAAAGTTTCGTACGGATTTAAACTTTTTCCCAACGAATGAAAAAACGTCATAAAGTAAATAATATTTGGAATGAAAGTAGACATAAAAAATAAGAAAGATCTTCGGGCGGCTTCTGGATAGGAGCTCCCCTGGACACGGGGCGGCCTCAAGCTAAATATAGGTTTTGGATGATGTCTCGCACACAATCGCACCAATAAAAAGGGCGGAGGGTAGTATCGAAAAACACTATGTCCGAATATCGGGCCACTAAGATTAGTATCATGCTACGTTCAAAAAAGTAATAAGATAGGCAAATGGGCCCAAACAAAACCAAAAAAGTCACCAAAAAATCCCAACCATGAATAAGATAAGTCCCCAACTATAAACGAATAATACAAGTCGATGAAATGTAATGCAAATAGTAATCGCCGTTTCCCCAAATGCTAAAGGGTATTTTTCCCCCAAATGTCATGACCCCGGGGACCCTGGTGCCCTGTCCCGCTGCCCGGGCCCCTCGAATCTGAGCCCTAATGGCCCCCCTCCCCCCCGAAAATGTGTTTATATATATATATATATATATATGACCACAATATAAACCACGCATTTCCTCAACCCAATATGGAACATAATCCCAAAAATATCAATGTCAATAAATACGGCCCCTGCCCAAGTCATAACAAGACTCGATAGGTTTACTTAACCCCAATTTCAAAGCATCTCAATCAATAAAAAGAGTATATATTGACTTTTTTTAAAACACAACAAATTTTAAGTTTTGATATGTGAAGAAATGGCAAAAGCCCCTAATCGAATTTAAAACCAAATCATACTTTCTCCTATCAAATTTTTCATAAACAATCGATAACCAAAATCAACTGAAACCGAACCACCTCGAAGCAACTAAAAATCAAATTTTCTACGCTTTCCCCTTTCCAGCTTCAAAAGTTCAAAGTTTAGAAATCAAAAGGCCCAGGAGTAAGAAATCATCTACTCACAACAATTTGGGGAAAAAAATCCCCGGATTCTCCTTTTAAATGGGGGAACTATCATTAGGTTTGAATTCATCCTAAAAACAATCCCAACGATCTCTATCTCTTCGGGTTTTTTAAACGCCCCCCCTTCATTTTTTTTTTAAAGCTTCCATTTCGAAACGTTTTTTGGGGTTATTGGGGGAAAGGGTTCAAATATGGAATATAATACAGGTTTTTGCCTTCCCTGACGTTTCACGGCGTCCCCCATACGGCCCCTTAATCTAGAAACCCCCGGGACCAATCAGGCCACGAATTCTACAATGGTAAAACCACCGGGGCGGGGGCCCCTATCACCGGAAGCCTAATTTTTTTTTCACCCAAAATCCCCCAAAATCCGGGCCCCATAAGCAAAAACCCAAACACCTAACAAAAACACCTACGGACTCCCGGGCCTCGAAATTCCCCGGGGGGCTAATTTAAAGTCACCCCCCAAACGAATATAACAAATTTCAAACAATGGAAAAACAAATAATAGTCATGACCCTTTCCCCAATAGACCCGGGTCCCGGGTTTCCCTAGGTCACCCTCCCCGTCAAGTGCCTCTATATATTTATATATATATATATATGTTTGCAAGATGAGTCTCAAGATATGGTTCAAGTCTAGAATCCCAATATGAAACACCAACTCAATTATAAGCATGATAAATCAATGAAATCAAATGCCAACAAAAGTACAAGTCACAGTGCCATAAGCCATATCATACTTAGACAAATCAGCTCAATTATTGAATGAATCATACAAACCATCTCAATCAATAAAAAGAGTCTATATCAACCCTTTCCTTCCAAAACTCAACAAATACACCTCATGGTTCAATACATAAAGTAACGGCGACAAGCCCACATAATCAGAAGTCAATACCAACCTAAGAGCATATCTAACCAACATCGTGTCTGAAGACCTAATCATACTTTCTCCCATCAATTCTACTACATATTGTGACGGTTCACATTTTCGCGGGTGGGGTTAGCGCTCGAAAAAAGCTACTTCAAAACCGTTAGGGCTCTTTCGGACTTTGTTGTAAAAGAGTCGCCACCTAATTTTTAGAAAATTAAGAAAATCAGTTTCCAAGGATTTATTCATATACAGTGAAAAAGCCTTTGCAATCCAAAGTTCTAGGTAAGGGTTCCGGTGATCTCCTAGGGAAGGTGTTAGGCACCCTAGTATTAAGGATTTGTACTATACGGTTGACCTTCGAATTCCAATGTGTGAGTATTTGCATGAACTGTTTATTTAGTGTTTGTTCCCCGCAAAAGTTTGTCATTATGCATATCATTTTTTTAAAAGAATTGAATGTATTCCCTTTACATATAGGGTACTTAGATTCGGATTTATAGTATCCTGATACAATTAGTTCCTTTCATATACAAGGATAGTAGTAGTTTTTGTGAAGATGAAAAAAATTCATTTAAAGTATGGGGTAAATAAATTTTGTTCATGCTTGATTCACACATGGTCCGGGTTAATCCCTTTAATACATTTTTAGAACATCCTTGTCCAAAACTTTATGGTTTGCGGATATATTTTGGCCATTTAGTTTAAAATGAGGTTTTCATAAATTTAGGCATATTGAACTTTGTTCTCTTGAAAATGAATTGGGTTTTATAGCAAAAATGATTCTTTTGTTTATAAAGGAGTTGCCGTTGTAAGGCCCAGATCCATTTGCTTTAAAAAATCCAGCTTTGAGGTTTGTTTTATTTATTTAACTATTTAAGTTATATGGGCTCTGGCCCAAAATTCTTATCCGTTTGCCCTTAAAAAATGTGGGCTCTGGCCCAAAGTTCTTTATCCATTTGGTTTCTAAAAAGAGAGAAAAACAATCAAGTGGGCTCTGGCCCAAAATTTCAACCATTTTGTTTTGTAAAAGAAAGTTATGTGGGCTATGGCCTAAGGTACTATCTAAAAAAATTATGCGGGCCTTACCCCAAAATACTCTGCTTCTGAAAATCGTGTGGACTTTAGCCCAAAATGCTTTATATTTTGCTAATTCGAAGCCCAGAAAAATGTGTCTGTTTTGAAAGGAATTTTGTTCAAGTCACTTTTCCTCTTTTGTTTTAAACAAAATATCACTATTTTTTTACCTCAAAACCTCTTAGTTTCCTTATTGCTTAACTTATTGAAAACGTGATTAGTCCCTTTTGAGTTCAAAAATCAGTACGCATATTACGATTTTTTTCAGAAAATTTGTTTTAAGGATCTAGAGTCAACTACACGGCATATGCACTATTTGCCTAAGATGCCTAGTTCAAACCATAACCAATTCCAATAATATTGTGTGTGTTTTACAAGTATGAATACAATACAACATTTAAGGAAATTAGAACAGCGTAAATAATATAGGAAAGATGGATTAGGGGTGTACCAAACCCCTAGTAACCAATTTTACATAGGGTTGGGCCTTCGTGTCATTTTCACCCATGACTGGGCCTTCAGATTCTTCTTCTGAGGGAATGTATCTCATAATGAACTAACATGTGATCCTCGTACCCCTTTCACCTCGACTACTAAAGACGAGAAAATTTGAACCCAAGTAGTAATTCCCGTATTGCGAGTCCAATAATCGAACTCTTAGGCTAGCTAACTACTGAAGCTTATGACTAACTCCCTTTTCTTTGGTTGGACATCATATAAGAGGCCCATGGATCTGCGGCTAAGGGCGTCGGCTACTACGTTCGCCTTCCCAGGATGATACAGATGCTAACATCATAATCTTTCCCAAAACTTCCAACCATCGCCTTTCCCCCAAATTAAACTCTTTACGAAAATGTCTGGAGACTCGAGTGGTCGTATATATATATATCAACATAAATCCATACAAATAATGCCTCCGCATCTTCGATCGTGAATCAACGAGGAAATCTAGATCATGGTTCGGGTAGTTTTTCTCGTGTTTCGGCAACTGCCTTGAAGTATAGGTAATAACTTTACCCTGCTGCATTAACACGCAACCTAGCCCAATGCCTGAGGCATCACAATAGATAACATAGCCTTCCGATCCTTTTGGAAGCGTCAAACGGACCGGTCAATCTATTCTTCAACTCCTAAAAAACTGGGTCCGAACTCGTCTATTGAAAGTTAGTGATTTCGAGTCCCCCGTCGGCGGTGCAGAAATAGAAGAAAAAACCCTTTTACAAATCTACGTAATAACGCAAGCCCGAAAACTACGAACTTCGGTGGGTGTTGTGGTCTCGGCCACGACTTCACCGCTTCAATCTTCTGGGTATCCACCCGAATACCATCAGCTGAAATAATATGCCCTAGAAAAGTCACTGAATTCAACCAAAACTCATATTTTGAGAACTTTGCATATAACTTCCGATCTTAGAGAACTTTAAGAACAGCGCATAAATGGTCTGGATGCTCTGTCTCGGATCAAGAATATACCAAGATATCATCGATAAACACAATCACGAATGAATCTAGGAAAGGCCTGAATACGCTATTCATCAAATCCATGAATACAGCCGGTGCATTTGTCAGCCCAAACGACATTACTCGAAACTCGAAATGACCATATCTAGTTTTAAGGGTCGTCTTCCTTCTCTTTAACTCTCACCTAGTGTGTTACACCTCAGGAAATTCCCCGTTGATGCACAGTGAATAGAATAATGAAGGACACTAAGTATTCGATATTTCAATAAGTAAGAGATAGCATTTGATGACCCTAATTGAGATTTCAAAGGCATTCGAGGTAAGAGAAGAAAGTCCGCCAAGGAAGGCAAGGTATACGTTAAGTATCGGAAGAGATTTACGAGTAACAAGTTAATGATGATTTAATAGTATCTTGGAGAAAGGTTATAACGTCCCTTAGATCGTTAATGAGGTGTTAAACAAATATCAAGAATATTCCATAAGGATTGGAGATCAAACGAAGTGACGAGAACAAGATCAGTGAAAAGATAGGTTATACGGTCCGTATAATGTTATACGGTCCGTATAATGGTCCGCAGAATCATCACAGTGAAGGTCTCTCACTGATGGGATTATACGGTCACTTATACGGACCGTATAAAATTATACGGATCGTATAAAATTATACGGACCGTATAATGTGCCGTATAATGGTCACAGAAGCGAGATGTTAAAGGGGTGATTTCACGGTCACTTATACGGACCGTATAAATTTATACGGACTATGTAAGTGTCCGTATATTTTCTCGACGGGTCAGATTTTTAAGTTATTAAAAAGGGGACCAAGTTCATTATTTCATTTCATTTTTCACCTAACACTTCAAGAACTCTCGAACCTTCTCCACACTTTCCCCAAGAATTCGAGAGATATTAGTGATCAACTTCATCAAACTAAGAAAACCAAGTGTAAGAAACTCATTAGAGATCATCTAAGTCAAGAAATTTCATTGGAGGTGAACTAGGGTTTTGGCTCAAGTGAAGTGTTTGTACCCAAGGGTCATTCCTACACCATCTAAGGTATGTTTTATGGTATTTTCATGTTGTTTAAGGTATTGAAAGTTGAAACACTTGGATTGTAGAAGGATATAGAAAATGGGTCATGAATGTGGGAATAGTGTCATTTTGAGTAATAGTTTGGATTGAGTCATGATTCTTGATGTGTTGTGATTATGGTTATGTTAAATGATGTTAAGAACATGGGAAAGACATTGTATATGAGCGAACGTAATAGTGTGCTATGACCATGAATATGGATGATTGGAAGTGAATTAAGAAGTAAGGATAATGTAGATGAATAAAGACCATTGTTATGATGATGTAAATGTTATTATTGATGTTTGGGAGTTGATATATGATATGGAGGAAGTCGTATAAATAAAGGAGATCGTCCAATTTTCTCTAGCTTTTTAGTCATGTATGCTAAGCTATCGATTTTCTAATGATAGTACAACCT